>NW_024097480.1:600000-743544 GCF_016545835.1 Crotalus tigris | reverse complement strand
ATCCAGACACTTGGCAACTGGCATGTACTTACGACAGTTGCCCTGTTCCAGGATCATGTGATCCCGTTTTGTGACCTTCTGACAAGCAATGTCAATGGGGGGAAATCGGATTCACTTAATCCACCGGGTTACTCACTTAATAACTGTAGTGATTCACTTAACTGCGGCAGGGAAAGTTGTAAAATGGGGCAACACACACACTTCACAACTGTCAAGTCCCCTGACAACAACTGTCTCGCTTAGCAAATGGGCAATTTGGGGCCCAATTGTGGTTGTCAAGTTGAAGACTACCTGCACTTTGTCTATTACATACATATTGTATCAATGATAACATTTATGCAACTTTTCCAAATTATAAGCAGTTGAACCTGCGTTTTCACAGCCCAGAAACCCTGACAAATATATAATTTCTAGTCATTTTTTTTTTTAAAAAAAAATCCAATTTCCTACCAGTGAAAATTTTATTAGCGCTTACGGTCCGAAATGAAACCAGGTGTCACTCTCTGAACTGTGACCATGGAAAATGTTGGCGAATGGTAGCGTTCGGTTGGAGACCTGGCGTTTAGGCAGTGTCCATGGTGTCAGCCCTTTCCCCGTTTTTATGATGGCTCTCTACATCCCTTACAAGGGGTCTTAGGGATGCTTCAAAGAATCTGGGGTCAATTTTAGGACCGAGATTGCACCTGATAGGGCCAATTCTGTTTCTCTGACTTGGCTGATGCCCTTTTTTCTCAGATAACCTATCTTAGAGGTGTATCTAAATGGAAGGTCAGAAGAGTCTATGGAGACTCTTGGTCCTCCAGGTTCTGGTCGTCCCAAAGGTGCTTTTTCAAGAGGCAACTGGACTTTCTTTGTTTTTCTTTGAAGACGTTTCGCTTCTCATCCAAGCCTCTTCATGTTCTGACGATGGTGGGTGGGAGGTAGTATTTATAGTCCTTGAGGTCATCTGGTCGTTGGCATTCTCTCCGAGAGTCCGTGAGGCCACTTGGGAGTTTATTTGTACCCTCGGGGCCACCTGGATCAGAGGGTAAATTGAGCAGCCCCCTCTCAACAGAGGGGAGGCATAGGACACCACCTCTCTCCCGTTTACAATGCAGTCCTCTCAGAGGTTCCAAGATTTCACACCCATTTGCACTCTTAATCAGGGGGACCATGAGGGCATAGATCAGGGGTAGGCAACCCAAAACACTCAAAGAGCCACTTGGACCCGTTTCCCACCAAAAACAAAACACTGGGAACCGCAAAACACTTTTGACATCTAAAATGAAGATAACACTGCATATATCCTTTTTTACCTTTATTATAGGTGTGTGTGTGTATATATATACACACACACATATACACATATATCATAAAGGTAAAAAAGGATATATGCAGTGTTATCTTCATTTTAGATGTCAAAAAGGTCTCTCTCTGTCTCTCTCTCTCCTCTCCCTCTCTCTCTCTTTCTCTCCCCCCCTCTCTCCCCCCCTTCTGCTCACCTGGCAAGCTGGCTTCAAGCTGTTTTCCAACAAGCTCAGGGGTAGGCAACCTTGGCTCTTTTATGACTCACGGACTTCAACTCCCAGAATTCCTGAGTCAGCATAGCTGGGCTAGCTAGCTCTCTCCTGCCCTTCCTGTTTCCTGCAGAGACGCAACAAAGGGGGGAGCCCTGCCCAATAAGCTTTTCAGCTCATCGGAGAACACTGTGGGAGCCGCAGAGGAAGGCTCAAAGAGCCACAGGTTGCTGACCTGTGGCATAGATAAACCCCAAGTGGTCTCAACAAGTCTCAGAGAGAGTGTTAATGATCAGATGACCGCAAGGAATATACATCCTTCCACTGCTCAGTCAGAAATGAAGAAGCTTCCTGGGTGAGAAGCAAAATGTCTTCAAAGAACAACGAAGTCCAGTTGCCTCATGAAAAAACAATTTTGAGTCAGAACAGTGTCCTGGAGCAAATGGGTAAGAAGATTTTTTAAAAATAAAATAAAATAAAATGCTTTCATAAATGGTGGCAGTGCCCTTTTAAAAGAGCTTCCTGCATGGCTGGTGTCTGGAGTTTTCTATCTGTGTGGATTATTTTTTCCCACTGTCTCTCACCACCATTTGGCCCCATTGCTGCTTTGTTAGTATGTCTGGATCCCTGCAATCTAGGGGGGTCCTGCTTTCTACAAGTGTGTAAGTGGCATTTAAAAGAAGAGTCATCCCTTACAATTAAAGGACTGCTCCATCATCTGACATCAGGGCAAGGTCAAATACTGCATTATAAGTTCCTAGGCATGTTTAAATTCTTCACCAGATCATATGAGATAAAACCCAACAATGACCTTGCTCCTTTGCAACCTCGGGTAAGTAGGTGGCCGTGCGTTTTGATCCTTTTTCGTTGATGAATTCTATTCTAATGCCATGTACACCCACCTGAAAGAAACAGGCAGTTTTATTAATATATTAAAAAAAATAATAATTTTGTTTTAATAATAAAAACAAAAGATTGTTAGAAATATAAAACTCCCAATTTCGCGTGATTATTATTGGACTGGGTTTCTTTTCCCTCCCTTGTAGGTTTTTATTTTAAAGTTTTTTCTTTAAAACCACTTCAGTTTAGCCTCTTTGAAAGAGGAATGGAACCATTTAACGCCTCTTAGAATAGGGGTCTTCAAACTTGGCCCTTTGATGACTTGTGGACTTCAACTCCCAGGATTCCTCAGCCAGGCACTGAAGTCCACAAGTCATCAAAGGGCCAAGTTTGAAGACTCCTGTCATAGGAGCTCAAATCTAAAGCCTCACTTGCAAAACGTTCTCTGCTCCACTTCCCCTGTCAAAAGCGATGACCTTCAGCATGTGATACCTAGGCTGAAGCTGCTGAATTCAAGGCTTGGGAGAAGCAGCTGGTCACAGGATTAGAGCATACTTACAAACACAAGCACAAGGTTAACTTTATTTCAAGAAGCCAGGAGAAATCAGTGGATCCAGACATTTAGGAAAGGGTGGTGTTTTGTTTTTTTAAACTCTACCCCTGAGCTCTTGTGGCAAACTGCACTCTTGACTAAGAAATATAAAACTCCTAATTCACATTCAAATGCTGGACCCCCAGACAAATGCTATATGAAGCAAGAAAGGAAGAGAATATTTTTTTGTAAGTTTACTATAGAGCAGTGGTTCTCAACCTGTGGGTCAGGACCCCATTTGGGGTCAAACGACCATTTCACGGGGGTCGCCAAACAAGGCTGTCCGCCATTTTTTCCCCCTTTTCTTTGGCCACGCCCCTGGTACCCGGTGATGTATAAGTGGTTGGGGGTCACCACAACATGGGGAACTGTATTATGGGGTCGCGGCACTAGAAAGGTTGAGAACCACTGCTGTAGAGGCATTGCTGAGAGATTCAAATGCAACTGGTACAAATAACTTTGGGCTCATGGTGCTTTTCCAGTTTTTTTTTTTTAAAGGAAGGCCCCAGTTGTTTTTATTTTTAATCAGGTACTTTTTTTCCTGACTGGTGAGTGATTCAAAGAAGTTACATGTGCATGTGCCTAGACAGAGGGGAATGAAAATAGGACAGATCCTCTGGATCAAAAGTAAACCCAAAGCATCGACAGTTTGATCATGCTAACATATAGGTAAGGTTCTTCCTTAGAATAATGTTAAGATATGAACATTCGGCTTTTTCCTCAACTGCTCTAGAAAAGGCATGCCTTTTCCAAAACTGGTTCAGAAAACGCATCAAAGCAGCTTCCTACAGGTAGTCCTTGACTTACAACGGTTTCTTTAATGACCCTTCAAAGTTACAATGGCACTAAAAAAGGGACCGGTGACTGTTTTTCACACTTAGGACCGCTTCAGCATCCCCACGGTCACATCATCAACATTTGGATGCTTGGCCACTGGAAAGTATTCGTGACAATTATGGTGTCCTGGGCCCACGTGATCCCCTTTTGTGACTGACCATCGGACAAGCAAAATCAATGTGGAAGCCAGATTCACAATTGTGTTACTAATTTGACATGTACACATGTTCAATCTGTTCACTTAACAGTGGCGAGAAAAGTTGCAAAATGGGGCAAAACCCACTTAACAAATGTCTAGCTACCGAAATTTTGGGCTCAACTGTAGTAAGTTGAGGACTACCTGTATTAGACTAAAGACCAATTGGTACTCAGCTTGCAAATGGCAACTATTATATTAACTCTGCTGAATGGATAAAGTAGTACATGAGATAGCAGGTCATAGAAGTTTAGAGCAGTGTTTCTCAACCTTGACAATTTAAAGGCATGTGGACTTCAACTCCCAGAATTCCACAGCCAGCATTGCTGGCTGTGGAATTCTGGGAGTTGAAGTCCACATGCTTTAAAATTGTCAAGGTTGAGAAGCACTGGTTTAGAGAATCGTAAGGCTGTAAGGGAACTTGGAGGCCTTCTAGTCCAGGGGTAGGCAACCCAAAACACTCAAAGAGCCACTTGGACCCGTTTCCCACCAAAAACAAAACATTGGGAGCCGCAAAACCCTTTTGACATCTAAAATGAAGATAACACTGCATCTATCCTTTTTTACCTTTATGATAGGTGCGTGTGTGTACACACACACACACACACATACCTATCATAAAGGTAAAAAAGGATAGATGCAATGTTATCTTCATTTTAGATGTCAAAAGGGTCTCTCTCTGTCTCTCTCCTCTCCCTCTCCCTCCTCTCTCTTTCTCTCTCTCCCTCTCTCTCCGATCTTCTGCTCATCTGGCAAGCTGGCTTCAAGCTGTTCTCCAACAAGCTCAGGGGTAGGCAACCTCGGCTCTTTTATGACTCATGGACTTCAACTCCCAGAATTCCTGAGTCAGTGTAGCTGGGCTAGCTAGCTCTCTCCTGCCCTTCCTGTTTCCTGCAGAGACGCAGCAAAGGGAGGAGCCCTGCCCAATAAGCTTTTCAGCTCATCGGAGAACACCGTGGGAGCCGCAGGGGAAGGCTCAAAGAGCCACATGTGGCTCCAGAGCCGCAGGTTGCTGACTTGTGTTCTAATACAACCCTCTGGGCATTTCTATAAAAATCCCCCCCTAATCCTTTTCTGCAGCTACTTGGTTGGCTAAATGGAGCCTATGTCCCAGAACTACGAGGCTCAAGAGTATTCAACACCTCCTTACCACACCTAGGTGTAGTTCAAGATGTAAAATATATCCACCTTCCTGTCACTAACAAGAGTAGGGAAAAAAATCAAACGGCTTCTAAACTCTGAGACTCCTAAGTTATAGTGCACTTAAGTTATGTTCTGAACTCAACTTCCTAAATGCAGGGCTCTGACACAGAAGAATGAACAAGCAAGAATGGATGGCTATTTCTAGGGACCAGACTGCAGGGAGAAATAACACCAGGAAGTTGACTGTTAACAACAGTCAGCAGTCATATGTCAGATGGGTAACAAGTTCTCACAATTGCAGGGTTAGGGATAGAAATGCAGCTGGCAAGATGGGAACTTGCAGTTCCCAGGTTCAAGAAAACCACAATATATGTCATAATGTAGCTGTCTTCCACCCACAGCCTTGGTCACTTAACTGTTGATGTGGAAATGTGGAAGGAAAAAAAGAAGCCTAGAATTTTAATTCTGGCACACGGATCATATATATAGGTTTTGATTGCTGTCTGCGCTAGAGTGGCAAATCTTTTTGTGTGTGTTGCTCTATTCTTGCAATACGGAAACTAATCTTGTGATACTTGGGAGTATTCTGGTGAGAAGCTGGCTTCTGAAGATAGGTTAGGTGTCTGGAGACTTGTATTGCTGGGCCTAGCATGAAGCTTGCTGCTTATATCCACACGTTTTCCCAGGCAATGCTACCCCCAAAGGAGAGTCAGGCAAAATGTATTGTATCGGGACGAGAAGGGATCTTGGAGGTCAAATCTTCTGCCCAAGCAGGAGATTCTACACTATTCTGAACAAATGACTGTCCAATTCTCTTCTTGGAAACCTCCAGGGATGGAGCACCCACAACGTCTGAAGCCAAGCCGTTCCACTGATTAACTGTTCTTATTGTCAGGAACTTTCTCCTTAGTTCTAGGTTGCTTCTCTCTTTGTTACGCTTCCACCGGTTACTTTCTGCCTTGCTCTCAAGGTGCTTTGGAGAATCTTGTTCTACCAGGATATATGAACTGCAAGGAAAAATATCTGTTTGTTTTGTGCCTTTTGACTTCGAATGCCTGGCTGGACCAAGCCCCTGCAGTTTCCTTGCCAAGGACTTTCAGAAGTGGCTTGCCATTGCCTCCTTCCTAGGGCTGAGAGAGAGTGACTGGCTTAAAGGCATCCAGCTGGCTTCATGCCCAAGGCAGGACTAGAACTCAACAGTCTCCCAACTTCTAGCCTGATGCTTCCAAGCACAAGATCAAACTGGCAATAAATATATATATATACATATATATTTAAATTGCTACAAGGACTCTTTTCTTTTGTTTCTTACTTCCTTGCCCCCCTTTTCCCTTCTTGGCTGTTTTCAAACTTAACCTTGTATTGTAATATTTTAAAAACAGGCTACCCATAGAGTCAATAAAAAAGCTGGACTGAGTTTTGCACACTGCTCTGAAACAAGCTACATCTGTTTTGTAGTGCTGGAAACTTGGTGCGGAGACGCTAAGGGCAGCGTTAAATGCTAGGGAAAGAGAGTTGGGCTGCATAAACTAAACACGGGTAGTCCTCGACTTACGACCACAATTGAACCCAACATTTCTGTTGCCAAGCGAGACATTCGCTAAGTGAATTCTGCCCCATTTTACTGTTTAAGTGAATCTGGCTTCTCCACGGACGTTGCTTGACGGATGGTCGCAAAAGGGGATCACGTGACCCACCAGGGACGCTGCGACCGTCATAAATACGAGTCAAGTCTCTGAATTGTGATCACATGACCATGGGGATGCCACAATGGCCAATAAGTGTGAAAAATAGTCGTAAGTCACTTTTTTCAGCGCCGTTGTAACTCTGAACAGTCACTAAATGAATGACTACTCCCTGAGTAGTCTAAAATATTACTAATCTAGAACGGATGGCTATTCTGGAAAAGGATGGTCTTGACTTGCTTTCTTTAAAAATAACCTTGCGATAGATCCATGGTTCTCAACCTGTGGGTCGGGACCCCATTTGGGGTCGAACGACCATTTCACGGGGGTCGCCAAACAACGCAGTCCGCCATTTTTTCCCCCTTTTCCTTAGCTGTGCTACTCCCTTTGATTCTAT
This sequence comes from Crotalus tigris, assembly GCF_016545835.1. NCBI lineage: Eukaryota > Metazoa > Chordata > Lepidosauria > Squamata > Viperidae > Crotalus > Crotalus tigris. The sequence goes on along the minus strand of NW_024097480.1, from coordinate 736,358 downwards.
TGGCTTTTGAAAGAGAATAGACTCTCTTGAATAGTGTCTAATTCTATTGGCTTTCAAAAGCCAATAGGAATTGTCCAGGCAGTCTCTGCCCTGCTGAGCCCACCAAAAGTCCCATTCTGCAAACGGTGCTGCACCAGTTGAGTAGTCCTCGACTTACGACCGGTTGAGTAGTCCTCGACTTACAACCGGTTGGGGGTCGCGGCATTAAAAAGGTTGAGAACCACTGCGATAGATGAACCAAGAAAGGAAGAGATATTTCCACAGCTAGAGGATGGCTCTCCTAAGGCTCTCATCTCTGTAGTCGCTTTGTTTCCACAAAAAAAAGGGATGAGTTGTACAAAGAAATGGATTTCTAATAATAATCTTAGCCGTTTCACAGATTCAGGCAGAAAGAAGGGATCTTGCTAGTCGCCTAAACCGCACAGAAAGGCTGCATTCAAACAATATCCAGAAATAATGTCTTATTTTAAAGGCAACTGGACTTCCTGATTTTTCCTTAAGGCATTCAAGCGTTCAGAACTGAAGAAGCTTCTTGGCTGAGAAGCAAAAAGCCTTAAAGAAAAAAATCTCGTCTTTAAAAATAAAAGCACCTTTGGGACCCCATTCCCTGCGTGAATGAGAACCTCCACGGACAGTCAAAAACGGCAACTGACATGTATTTAGGACAGTTGCAATGTCCTGAGGTCACGTGATCCTTTTTTGTGCCCTTTGGTCAAGCTAAGTCAACGGGGAAGCCAGATTCAACTAACAACCAGGTGACTACTTCAAAACTGCAGTGATTTATTTAGCCACCGTGACAAGAAAGGCTGTAAAATGGGCAAAATTCACTTAACAGATGTCTCTCTTAGCGACAGAAGTGATGGGCTCAATTGTGGTTGTACGCCGAGGACTGTCTGTACTAAGTACTCTTTGTTCTTGTGACAGATAACGGACTTTTTACAGATGTTTGAAGGACAAAATGTGAAAACAGCAGGCAGGGATTCTAATAATTATTAAAATCCCTCTGTCAATCATTATCTATCCAGTACAGATTAAGGGGGTCCTGCCAGAAACTATTCCCTTCCCTTAGAACAGTGTTTCTCAACCTTGACCATTTTAAGGCCTGTGGACTTCAACTCCCAGAATTCCACAGCCAGCAATGCTGGCTGTGGAATTCTGGGAGTTGAAGTCCACATGCCTTAAAATGGTCAAGGTTGAGAAACACTGCCTTAGAAGCTGCGCTTTGACCAACAAATTTGATGAACTGTCTCTAGGTGGAAAGAGAGAGAGAGAGAGAGAGAGAGAGAGAGAGAGGAGAGGGGAGGGAGGGAGGGAGGGAGGGAGGGAGGGAGGGAGGGAGGGAGGGAGGGAAGAGAAGAGAAGAGAGAGAGAAATATGCAAGAGAATCAGGAGAGGCTGATGACTATAAAATTATTCCTGTCTACATGCTCTTAATTCCCCCCCCCCAATATAAAATGGCTTGTCATTTTTTTCCAATTAGAATACAAAAAAAGACTGTGTAACTAATGCTCTATCTCACAACTGAGAGGGCAGGGTCATCTTGCTATAAAAGTCACACAAAACCCAACCTTATTCTGTTGGAAAACTATGCCTTTTTGCTGCTCAGACTTCGCTGATCTTCAAACAAAGAGTGAAAAACGCTTTAAAAAAAAACTCAGAACACACTCAAGAGCTCTTCATTCAAGGCAAAAGCGACATCAGGTCCTTTGTAGTTAAGACCCTCAACCCTGCTTTTGAGTCTTTTGATGAGAGCTGAAACATTTATTTTTTTTCCTAAACACGGAGAATGCCATGTCTACTTTCAAGGTGGGTGGAACATAGAAAGGGGGGGGGGTAAGCTTACAAACTACAATGGAGATGTCTACGGAGGTCCTCAGTCATCCAAGTCATGGCTGTCCCAAGGAAACTGGACTTTCTTGGGTTTTTTTCCCCTTGAAGACGTTTCACTTCTCATTTCAGAGCTGAAGAAGCTTCTTGGATGACAAGCGAAACATCTTCAAGGAAAAACAAAGAAAGTCCAGTTGGCTCTTGAAGAGGAATCTTTGGGACAATGGAGAGAGTCATGCTCCTGTAGATCAAAGGGACAACGTCTTTGGATGTCAAAACACAATAATGTCCCCTTGTTGGTGTCCCAATTTTTCCGATGGAAGGGCAATCATTTACTGATGCTGAAAATGTTAGCCAATGCCTTTCAAACACCTCTGAGAGAAAAGTCTGATTCCCTTACTTTGATCATCTCCACCAGTGAAAAACCAGGACCGCAGTATTAGCCAGGGGGATAGCTTCTGCCAAAAGAATAGAGGAAAGATCTCTGCAGATCTTTGGAATCAGTTGGAAAGAGGTGCTTCAGAATATAGAGGAATGTAATATAGGCAACTTATTAAAGCACCCGTGTCTGTTTCCAGAAGGGCACAATGACAGCAGGGAGATTTTCACTGTAGCCAGACAACCTTGGGAAAAGTTAGCTGCAGACATGATAGAGAATTACAGAATAACAGAATTGGAAGGGATCTTCCTTACAACCTCCTGCTCAAGCAAGAAACCCTATACCAGGGGTCTGCAACCTTGACAACTTTAAGACTTGTGGACTTCAGCTCCCAGAATTCCTCAGCCAGCTTTGCTGGCTGAGGAATTCTGGGAGTTGAAGTCCACAAGTCTTAAAGTTGTCAAGGTTGCAGACCCCTGGTTTATAAGACCTTCACTCTTATAGACCACTATTCCCAACACAATTTCTAGCACTGTGCCAACTCTATCTGAGATTCCCAGTGTTGTTGCTGAAATGATTTGGCAACTGATAAATACGAGGCACGAAGGAAAAAAAGAAAGTCAAAACAAACCAACCCAGGACCCCACAAGGCTGTGGATCTGTTCAGCAGCACTTCCCATCCCAAAAAGGTTCAATTCATGCCGATTTCAGCCAATTAGATGCATGCACACAGGAGCAACGCGCCTCATGAGGAAGACTGCAAAGAAGAACGGTGTCAATGAGTCTTAAATGAATTAAATAAATGCATGCTTAAAGCCAGGTCATGTTCTTGCTGATGTACCCATATAGCAGGCTCATCGTGGGCGAAAAAGGATTTAGGACGCACAACCATATATAGGCAGCCATTTCCCCATTTTTAAGGAACTCTGCCTGGTTAACTTTGTAAGTATTTTCTCAGCCCTGAACTACCTGTTGTCCCCAGGATCATGATTTATACTTTTGCCTTCATTTCCCCCCCTCCCTTTTACAGTTTTTCATAACCCTGTCCTCTCCTTCCTCCTTACTCTCTTAACAGAAATGCAGGGTATAATATTTGTAGAAATAATAACAGTGGGATACAAAACAACAACACAAATTTAGAGCAGGTAAAAGAAAGGTAAAGGTTTCCCCTGTCCAATTGTGTCAATTCTAGTGGCCATGCTCTTCTCCGTTTCTTAGCCAAGTGTTGTCCAAAGACATTTTTGCAGTCATGTGGCAAGGATGACGTTACGGAGCACCAATACCTTCCCATCAAAATGGCACCTATTGATCTACTCGCATTTGCATGCTTTTGAACTGGTAGGCGGGCAGGAGCTGAGGCGGGGTCGGGAGCTCACTCCATCACATATTGTTCGGGTCTCAAACCCGGGCTGTCAACTTTCCAGCCAACAAGCTCAGCGTTTTTAACCACTGAGCCATTGCTCCCTCTAAATTTAGGGCAGTTTTTCTAAATTGGGATGCCCTCCAGGTATATGGACTTCAACTTCCAGAATTCTCAAGCCAGGAAGGGCTCTGTTGAAAATTCTGGGTGTGGAGGTTCATTCATCAGAAGACACACAAGTTAAAAAAAAAAAAAAAACCTAAGTGAAAGCGTGTGATTTTCAGCTGAAAGATGCGCAAATCTTCATTATTTTTCCCCCCCCAGCAACATCTTTTACTATTTTCCTAAGTCATGATAAAAAATAAACTATATTTGTCTGGGCCATTCTGATTGCTTTATGTGATTTGAAGGAAAGATGAGATTAAAATGGGAGCCCTCTCTTTGCCCTAATCACCTCTTTCAATCTCTCATTTTTCCCTTTAGAAATTTATCCAGAGCCTAGCTCTCTTCCTCACTCTCTTTTCTTAGGAACCGTCTCACGCGGAGTCTCCCTCGAGGAGATAAGCTGCGATTTTTGCCACCATGCAATTTGCTCTACATATCTACAGGCCTCAGTTAAGAACTGTGGGTTAAATAAATAAATAAATTCAATAGGGACCTCACATAAATCGTGTTCAAATAAGCGTTTGCCCACAGCTGCCAAGTGTGATTTTGCTTTAGCTTAAAAGGTCTGACACCACTGATAAAAATTCCAATGATTTTTAAAAGCTTCCCAATAAAATATAATTTTCTATACGCTAACTCCTTGTCAACACCTCCGAGCTCTCCAGCCAATTATCCGCGCTGTTTGTGATGAGAGAATATGTTTGTGGTTTTTAAACAGAAAACACCAGGGAGCTCATCCGGGGGGAGCAAGAAGTGTACGTGCAAGACAATCCTTTTCTGAATTTTGTAACTTTGAGTGTGTGCCCCTTCCAGTCAATCTAGATACCAACAGAAGAGAATATTTAGAGTTGGCAGGGACCAGGGAGGTCTTCCAGTCCAATACTCTGCTTGAGCAGGAGACCCTACCCCAGTGGTTCTCAACCTGTGGGTCGGGACCCCATTTGGGGTCGAACGACCATTTCACGGGGGTCGCCAAACAACGCAGTCCACCATTTTTCCCCCCTTTTCCTTAGCTGTGCTACTCCCTTTTATTCTATTGGCTTTTGAAAGCCAGTAGAACAGACTCTCTTGAATAGAGTCTAATTCTATTGGCTTTCAAAAGCCAATAGGAATTGTCCAGGCTGTCTCTGCCCTGCTGAGCCCGCCAAAAGTCCCATTCTGCAAACGGTGCTGCACCAGTTGAGTAGTCCTCGACTTACGACCAGCTGGGGGTCGCGGCATTAAAAAGGTTGAGAACCACTGCCCTATACCATTTCAGACAAGTGGCTGTCCAGTCTCTTTTTAAAAGCCTCCAGTGATGGAGCACCCATGACTTCAGGAGGCAAGCGGTTCCATTGGTTGATTGTTCTCAGCATTAGGAAATTTCTCCTTAGTTCTAGGTTGCATCTCTCCTTGGTTAGTTTTGATCCATTGGTTCTTGTCTTGCCTTCTAGTGCTTTGGAGAATAGTTTGACCCCCTCTTCTTCAAATACTGGAATCACGTCTCCCCTTTTTCACTAGACTAGACATACCTAATGCCTGCAATCATTCTTCATATGTTTTAGCCTTCATATGTTTTAGCCTCTATTTGCAGCTCAGAACTGAACTGTGGGTTTCTTGGTGCTCTCTAAGCTTGGTGGTTTCTTTGCAGACGTTTCATTACCCAACCAGATAATGTCTTCAGGGCGTTGTCGTCGTCGTCGTCATCATCATCAAAAATGTTACCTAGTTGGGCAATGAAACGTCTGCAAAAAACCCCCACCAAGCTCAGAGAGTACTCAGGATCTCAGAGACAATCTTTTTTTTTTTTTTTTTTAATTGAAAATTTTTAAATTTTTACAAAAACAAATCCCCTTCCCATACCCCCCCAACCCTACTGTAAGGACCCACCCCACTTTGCATCTTAAGAAGACAGAACTCTTGGAATAGCTCTTCCAACAGGAATCCTTTATTAAGAGAAAATGGTTGCAGGCATGCTAGACAGGACTTGGGGTTCAAGCTCTCCCATTCAAGGTTTTAAGGGGTTCCCCAGTAGTCCCACCCAATCAACCCCCCTTCCAGTGATAGTTTCAAGTATCACAATTCCATCCCCTTTCTTCTTCCGTCTGGATGGAGACTTCAGATAACTACATGAAAGGCAATTACTCTTCTTTGATATGTTAAAGCTTAGAGGCCACAATAAACACACATTCAGTCCTTTGAAGTGTGCTGAAGGAAGTGAGGGCCATAAAGCCCCTTTGCTCTCCCCCTTTTCTCCCTCTTATGGCAGAATCCAGAGAAGGCAGAATTGGGAGTTTCTATGTTTGATAATTAAAGATGAAATATAATTGGATTCTGACATCCGGCCCCTCTTAACAATAAGAGAGATCCACCTGAAAGAAAACACAAGTAAAAAATTTAGTTAGGCTTGTTAGGATACTCTGTGTGAAACTTCTTCAATAGCTTCGGGGCTCTGACGTGACGTTTATGGACCCACTCATTTTGTGAGGCAGGGAGGTGTTTCCAGGCAACTAGGTACTGAGTTGTTCCACGATATCTCCTAGAGTCAAGGATCTCTTTTATTTCGAAGTGTTGTTCCCCCTCCACCATGATTGGAGGTGGTGGGGGGGGGATTTTTGGCCGTAGAGGTGACTGATGCTCTCTTTTCAGCAAGCTGCAATGAAAAATTGGGTGTATTTGCCTGAGGTTTTTGGGTAATTCTAATTCTACTGTTACTGGATTTATGATTCTTTTAATTGGAAAAGGTCCTATATATTTTGGTCCAAGTTTTTTACAGGGCTGTAGGGACTTTAGGTATTTTGTAGATAAGTACACCATTTCTCCTATAATGAATGGTGTAGGCTCAACCCTTTTTTTATCGGCTTGTGCTTTGTATGCCCGCCTAGCTTCATCTAGTGATTTTCTGACTATTGGCCAGGTGTTTTGTAGGTTTTCCATCCATTCTTTCAGTGAAGGGATCGTTGGTTCTTTTGGGGTTAACTCTGGCATAGGGTTGAAACTTTGGCCGTTGGCTATTTGAAAAGGAGTGTAGCCTGTGCTGGAGTGGACTGCATTATTGTAGGCAACTTCTGCAAAAGGAAGTAAGTCCGTCCAATCACTCTGTTGGAAATTTAAAAAACATCTCAAATATTGCTCAAGTACCGACTGGCAGCGTTCCGCTTGTCCATCTGTCTGAGGGTGATGGCTAGATGTCAGTCCCTGAGTGGTCCCTAAGAGGGATAAAAATTCCTTCCAAAATGTAGACGTAAATTGCACTCCCCTATCAGAGATGATGCGTTGGGGTGCCCCGTGCAATCTGTAAATGTGCTGGATAAAAAGTTTTGCTAAGGCCTTTGCAGTGGGAATTTTTTGGCAAGGGATAAAGTGCACCTGTTTGGAAAATAGGTCCGTGACTGTCCAGATAACAGTATTCCCATTGCTTTCAGGCAATTCCACTATAAAATCCATGGCTATTTCCCTCCAGGGGGCTGAGGGACTTGCCACTGGTTGTAACAGCCCTGGCGATTTCCCTTGCAACCTCTTTGCTGATGCACAGGTTGGGCAGCTGGCAACATAACTTTCTATGTCCTTTTTTATTGATGGCCACCAAAATTGCCGTTTAATTAAGTGTAAAGTTTTTACAAATCCAAAATGCCCTGCTGATTTTGTGTCATGGCAAAGTTGCATGAAAGTTAGTCTTTGAGTTGTTGGTATATATAACTTTTCCCCTACCCAAGGCAATCCGTCTCTCATTGTGCACACATGTTTGTTTTTCTGGAACCAATCATCTGTTTCCAAACTTTTTCTGAATTCAATCCCAGTTTGGCTGTCCAGTTGTGGTTTTATTTTGGCTTGGGTTCTTGTGGTTACTGGCGCTGCCAGTTGTGATTCTGCCATTATTGGTCTAGAGTCTGTGGTTCGTGCGCTGTTATATTGGGGCATGCGAGATAGTGCATCTGCCAGGAAGTTCTTTCTTCCTGGTAAATGTTTGAGCTTAAATTGGAATTGGTGAAAATGCTGGGACCAGCGGGCTTGTTTGGGATTGAGTTTCCTGGAAGTTTTCAGGGCTTCTAAATTTTTGTGATCAGTCCACACCTGGAAGGGGATTTTGTTGCCTTCCAGGAACTGTCGCCACGTGAGTAATGCCCAACGTATCCCATAAGCCTCCTTCTCCCATACGGGCCAGCGCTGTTCTGTTTCCGTGAGTTTCTTAGATGTATATGCACAGGGTTGCAATACTGCATCATCATTTTCTTGTAATAGCACAGCCCCCACTGCCACATCACTTGCATCTGCCTGTATTATGAAGGGCTTGTCCATATCTGGGTGCCTTAGTACTGGTTCGGCAGAAAAAAGTCTCTTTAGTCTCTCAAACGCTGCTTGGCACTCCATTGTCCATGTTAGTGGCTGGCTAGGTTTTACTGAGGATGTTCCCTTCGTTTTTAGTAAGTTGGTGAGGGGCAAGGCTATCTGTGCAAATGAGGGGATGAATTGGCGGTAAAAATTTGCAAAGCCCAGGAAACTTTGTAGTTGCTTTCTTGTGCGGGGTGGTGCCCATTCTAATACTGCTCTGACCTTCTCTGGGTCCATTTCAATGCCCTGTGGGGATATGCGATAGCCTAGGTAGTCTATCCTTTCCTGGTGGAATTCGCATTTTGAGAGTTTGGCATATAGGTGAGCGGCTCGCAGCTTCTTTAAAACCGCTCTGACAAGTTTGACGTGTTCTTCTTTTGTTTCGGTAAAGATAAGAATGTCGTCCAAGTAAACAAGGACCCCCTTAAACAGGTGCTCCCTTAGAACGTCATTGATTAATTGCATAAAGACTGCAGGGCCCCCTTGTAATCCAAATGGCAAGACTTTGAATTGATAGCACCCCATGGGGCAGTTAAATGCAGTCTTCCATTCGTCCCCTTCCTTGATTCTCACGCGATAGTAAGCTTCCCTTAAGTCTAGTTTAGAAAAAATTTTCCCTTTCGATAGGTGTGACAGCATGTCTTTCATGAGGGGCAGCGGGTATAGGTTGCTTTCACTGATTGTGTTCAGGGCCCTATAATCCACGCATAAACGTAAAGAGCCATCCTTCTTCTCTCTAAAAAGGACCGGGGCAGCCACTTTAGGCTTAGCTGGTTCAATGAAACCTCTCTCCAGGTTTTTTTTTATAAATCTTTCCATTTCCTCCTTCTCCTTTGGGCTCATGGAGTATAATCTGGGTTTCGGGAGTTTTGCCCCAGGCTTGAATTCAATGGTACAGTCTGTGGGTCGGTGGGGGGGAAGCTCATTCGCCCTCTCCTCACTGAAGACTTCAGCAAGGTCCCTATATTCCTCTGGTATTTCTGTTAATCTTTTTTCCTCTCCTATGGATGCTTTTTCTATTCTTGATTCTGGTAGCCTCCCTTGGGGTTTTAAGTCCATAGGGTCCCCCTTCGGGAATTTGATTTCTGTCGTCCTCCAATTTACCCAGGGGTTCCATTTTTTCAACCATTCCATCCCTAGAATCATTGGGCATTCCATACCTGGGGTCACCACAAACGTTAAGTCCTCTTCATGGTTGCCCAGGGAGAGGTGTATTGGCAGAGTGGCTAGGGTAGCTGGCACCCCCCCTGCTATGGATCCATCTAGCTGGCCAAATGAGATTGGTTGTTCCAGTCTCCTGGATGGGATGCCCAGATTCCCCACTAGTGTTGGGCTAATGAGGCAGCGGGTGCAGCCAGAGTCTATTAAGGCTTTCACCTTCACAGCTTCGGGCATGGGGGGGATTAATATAGTCACTGTTTTGAAGATGGGTGTGATGCGTCCACTTACCAGGGGTTCGCCTTCCGAGCTGTCATCTGAGGCATCCACCGTCCCTGTGGTGTAGGCTGGAGTTCTTTCCCCTTGGTGAGCAGAGGTGGGGTTTTCTGCAATTTCCATCATTTTCATGGCTGTTTCTTTTGGCTTAGCTGAATACCCTCTGGGTTTGTTGATTGGGGATCTGTCTGGGTTGTGCTGGGGGGCCTTTGAGCGGCATTCTACAGCTCGATGCCCTTCTCTTCCGCACTTGAAACACCCCATCTGCTTCTTGGCTGTATCCGATGATTTCACCGGTTGGTGTGTCAGCTCAGGCGGGGGGCGGCTCCATTGTTTTCCTCGGCGATGCCTCTTCAATATGTCGATCTCTGCTTCCTCTGCCAAGACGTACCATTCCTCAAGTCGATGTGGGTCTCCTCGGGGCAGGCAAGCATCATATAGATCATAGTTTAGTCCGTCTTTGAAACGGCCAAGGAGGATGTCTTCTGGCCAATTCAGTTTGCTGGCAATGGCTCGGAATTCTTGTGTATACTCAGCCACTGGGCGTTTGCCCTGCCTCATCGTTGTTATTCTTTCACGGGCTTTGCGATCAGCCAGGGGGTCTTCAAATCGTCTTCTCAACGAGGACATGAAACGGTTGAAGTTACTGAGTTCTGGGGCATTGGAGTCATGCAGGTTCACCACCCAATCTGCAGCTGGTCCATCCAGGGCAGATTGCACGATCCGGATGCGGGCTTTGTCGCTGGGGATGTCCTGCCCATATTCCTCCATGTAGCTGAGGACTTGGGTTAGGAAAAACCCCAAGCGTGTTGGCTCCCCTTTGAATTTCACCTCCAACGGTGGACGTCTTGGAATGGATCGGTGCCTCCATTGTGGGTGGTAGTGTCTTCCGTCCAGATTTCCATCTGTGGTCCGGTAGGGGGTGGGAGCTCCTGGATCAGTAAATGTCCCTGGGGTTGCAGGTTCCACGTCCCCCTCGGTGTCTCTCCCTTTGTGGCTCCAGGAACTGGGGCGGGCGTAGGGCTCAGGAATCTCCTCTCCTAGGGAGCTGAGAGTTCTCTTCATCAGGTCAATAGCTCTCTCTAGGATCCAGTCTGAGTACGGCATACAGCTTCCTCCCTCTTCACTTGCGTGCAGGGATTTCTCCATCTCCTGCTTCCATTCTGGTTGCTTGGTCCCCCGTCTCAGGGTCACTTTTCTTGATTCCTTTCCCCACTCGCTTTTCTTTCCAACGCCCATCGACCAGCTAGGCTTGTGGTCCTGTGTCTCCACCACTTCTTCTTCTGAGAAATCTGGCCTCTCGGATCCCAACATCTGGCAAGGTTCCAACTGGGTCAGCGGCTCTCTTTCCAGGGAGTTTTCTCCCTCTCTTGCTTCGTTGTCTGACATGGTAAATTTTTGCAAAATCCCCCGGCAAGGGTCTACCTTCCAGGTGGATTAATTTTGCAAGTCCTGTCTAATGTAAGGACCCACCCCACTTTGCATCTTAAGAAGACAGAACTCTTGGAATAGCTCTTCCAACAGGAATCCTTTATTAAGAGAAAATGGTTGCAGGCATGCTAGACAGGACTTGGGGTTCAAGCTCTCCCATTCAAGGTTTTAAGGGGTTCCCCAGTAGTCCCACCCAATCAACCCCCCTTCCAGTGATAGTTTCAAGTATCACAATTCCATCCCCTTTCTTCTTCCGTCTGGATGGAGACTTCAGATAACTACATGAAAGGCAATTACTCTTCTTTGATATGTTAAAGCTTAGAGGCCACAATAAACACACATTCAGTCCTTTGAAGTGTGCTGAAGGAAGTGAGGGCCATAAAGCCCCTTTGCTCTCCCCCTTTTCTCCCTCTTATGGCAGAATCCAGAGAAGGCAGAATTGGGAGTTTCTATGTTTGATAATTAAAGATGAAATATAATTGGATTCTGACACCTACCTCACCCCCTCCTCCCCAACCTCCCAAACCCTCCCCTAGACTTCCCAGAGCTGAGTACAGGCTTAATTGAGAAAAAAACTTAAAACACTTTTAAAACCTAAACAAATTTAAATACAATCATCATTCTATATAAACTCCCTCCAAAAACGCAAATTTAAACATTACTTTCTTGAATATCTATAGCTATAATGTAAAATCTAATTTCTCCCTCTTTCTTTATCCTAATACAAAAAGATAAACATATAAACCTTTGTTGTACCATTAAAACTGAATACTCTTAGAAAACTTAAAGTAAATACATATTTCCTTCAATCTTCATCATCTTCTCACCTATCCAAAAAAAAAAAAAAAAAAAACTTAAAAATCCTAAACAAATCTAGACACATTTAGTTAAACAAATTATTTTCTCTTAAAAATATTAATAATAATATTTAAAAGCTTGAAACACTTTTAAATCCTAAACAAATCTAAATACAATCATCATTCTATATAAACTTTCTCCAAAAACACAGATTTAAGCATTACTTTCTTTCCTAAACAAATCTAGACATTTAATTAAGCAAATTATTTTCTCTTAGAAATATTAATAATAATATTTAAAAACCAAATTTAAGCATTACTTGAAACTTAAACAAATTATACTCCCTTCGAAACACAAATTTATTAGAATCCCCTCACTGAAATAAACAAATTATAATCCCTTCAAAACACAGGTTTAAACAATATTATCATTAAAGGTTTAAAACTTAAAACTGAAATATATTATTATCCCAAAACACATATTTAGACATTAGGATCTCAGAGACAATCTTGACTCCTGACAACTGCCTGGCCACATTTTCAGAAGTGGTTTGCCACCATCGTCTTCTTCCTTGAACTGAGAATGAAAACTGTGAGCCAAGGTCGCCCAGTTGTCTTCACGGTTAAGACAGGATTAGATCTCTCAGTTTCCTGGTTTCTAGCTGGGTGCTTTTACTCACGACGCCCACCCGCCTCTCATTTTCAGAACTTAATATTTACAACATGGGTAGTTCTCGGCTTACGACCACAATTGGGGCTGGAACTTCCATCCCTGAATGGGGCAGTCATTAAGTGAGCCAGACCCAATTTTATGACCTTTTTTTTTGGCCTGGGTCATTAAGTGAATCTGGCTTACCGCTTTGACTTTGCTTGTCGGAAGGCCAGCTGCAACCGATGATCATGTGACCTTGGGAGGCTGCGACGTTCGTAAATAAATCCTGGTCGCCAAGCGCCCAAATTTTGATCATATACAGTAGTGGCCAAAATTGTGGAAACCTTTTGGGAAACGTGTACAGTAGAAATGCCACCTTTGGTTAAGTTTCCACCCATTTTTCTTCTAATTTCTTTATAACTGTAGCCTTGTTCACTTAATAAGACTATTTTACATCGCTTTCTGGGCAACCAGTCAACTCTTTGCACCATGACTTTAATTTATGACGTTTTACAAGCTCACTAAATGAAAGAACACCCAAAAATCCAACCAACTGGATAGCGATCACATAACACACTGACAAATGTCCTCCTCTCAGCTTCAATACGTGACATCAAGAACTGGATCCTACTGTGACCTGATTGGCTCATGGCCAAAACAAGATGACACCTGATTGGCTCTCTAAACACTCATGCTCATTGGCTACAATCGGATGAAGGAAAGCTACCTGATATCAACCTAAGCAAGTGGTGCTTCCTTTTTCCGGTTATTTGGCTATAACTTTTCATAGAATACAGTACCGATAATTGAACAAACTATGTTGCATTACATTCTTGATTAAATTATCTTTCCATTGATATATAATTTTATGGTACTACTCCCCCCCCCAAAAAAAGTGGTGTTATTAGCCATCAAACCTCAAAAATACACTTTTCCCAAAAGGTTGCCACAATTTTGGCCACTACTGTAGCTAGGGGGACGTTGCAACATTTGTGTGAGGACCTGTTGTTAAAGTCACTTTGTTTCAGTGCTGTTGTAACTTCAAATGGAATGGTCGTAAGTCGAAACTGCCTGTTTGATATTTTAGGTGGGTGGGTGGGTGGGGGGGGGAGAAACGTTCCTAAAATTCACACTCAGAATGAGTAGAAGTCTCCATTCCATTAGTTTAGATTTGTCATCTCATACATTCAAGCACTCAAGCAACAGCCCAATCCAGGGGTAGGCAACCTTGGCTCTTTTATGACTCGTGGACGTCAACTCCCAGAATTCCTGAGCCAGCTGTGCTGGCTCAGGAATTCTGGGAGTTGACGTCCACGAGTCATAAAAGAGCCAAGGTTGCCTACTCCTGGCCTAATCCATGCATATCAATGAAACCTCAATCATCCAGGCCAAGGTGTCTAAAGGTTGGATCATGGCACCTGGACCAAACTATGTTAATCTTGAGCTGTTTCGTTGCCCATCCTAGCAACAGTCAGAGCAAAATTAATTAGGCAGAAAGTCAGAGAGTTGTGGGATCCATGCATGTACTATCCAGCTAAGCCAAACATGTCAGGTTATTAATGTAAGGGAGAAATGAGTAATTCTCTACCGTCTTTCTTACATACACATGTACATTTCATATGCTTGAGAAGAGACAGCTTCTGTGACAAAAGAGGGCTACTTGTTAATCCAGGGAGGGACACTACTGGGGGGAAACTGACATTTTGTACCCTCAGGAAAAAGGAAGAAAATCAGAGAGGGGTCCCTATGGATGCTATTCCCTATGGAAATGTACAAGGTCAACATTTGGCTCTACGGAAAACAGCCCCGTTCTCTGAGACAAGGTCATCTGGAGAAAAATAGCAGCTGATTCAAAAATATATAGTTGCAGTAGCTGAAAAACGACCTACAGAAAGAAAGCAAATACATGTAGTGGCTTGATTCTGTCTAAACAAGCTGTGGGTGGCTTTCCAAGATTTCAGATGTGTTTGGAGATGCTAGTTGCTCTGGTAACTCAACTCAGGGTCTTGTGCATGGAAAATGTGTGCAATGCAACGGCCAACGAAAAGTGCTTAGATCAGGGGTCTTCGAACTTGGGCCCATTAATGACTTGTGGACTTCAACTCCCAGAATTCCTCAGCCAGGCACACTGGCTGAGGAATTCTGGGAGTTGAAGTCCACAAGTCATAAAAGGGCCAAGTTTGAAGACCCCTGGCTTAGATACAGAGGGGAGGTCAAAATTATGCCTTCTATGGATCACTGCCACTTTCATCTGCCATGAGCCTCCTCTATATGCACCCTGACAAAGTGTGTGAGACAAGTCCTGGGGAATTCTTGCTAGAGGAGTCAACCATGTGCCCCCTGTCCTTATAAAAAAGCCCCAGGCAGCGTAAGCTGATGAGCAGAGCAAGTCACACAGAGCCATGCTAATGGAAGGATGAATGGACAAAATGGAAGGCCTGCGTTTGCACGCTACGATCCCAGGCGACCCTCGGGGCAAGTGGCTAGAGAAACGTGCAAAGTATACTTCAACAACAGGTGAAAAAAAAATGGCAGCAATTTGAAAAACCAGGTGGGAGCTAATGGCAGCCAATTCACTCGTCCCTCTCTTCGAAATTCCTTCTCCTTGGGAGAAAAAGACCACTCGGAGCCAGCTGAGAGACCCTTGAGCAGAAGACCGCGGGTATCCCCTCCTCCCCCAGCAAGATCAGGCTGAGCAACCGCCGGAGCACGGCGGGCTCTGGAGAACGTTTGGAATTTGGAAAGGCTTTGATTTGGCATTCGTTAGCAAATTGCTGGATTAGCTCCCACAAGATCATCAATAGCCTACCTACAGAAGTAAGGTCTCCTAACCGGGCGGATGGCCTTTTCGGGATGATCTGGAAATGAGCAGTTATACCAGGTGGAAGAACCACATTCTCTCTTTAGGTCATATTCTAGCCATCTTGAAATGACTTTTTGCCATTCACATTGCATAACTGCCGTCTCCCTTAAAAGAAACACGGATGACATAAGCGGTCTCACTGTAAGGGGCCAAATACAGTGACGCATTATTCTTTTAAGGATCCAACATTTCAATAAAATCTTACTCGCCTGTCTAAGGCGATCTAAGGAGCCATGAGATAAAGGTAATGGGAAATATATATATATATATGGAAAGTACCCTTCCAAGTCAAACTGAAAGCCTAAATTCTCATTTAGAAAACCAAGGCTTTAAAAATGATGTATCCCCCTGGGACAGTGAGAAGATGACGACTCAGCTTGGTTCCTGTCTCAGCTCCCCAGCTTTAATTACTAAAAAAAAAAATGGCATTGGCAGAAGAGAATATTTGTAGCCCAGGGTTGAACTGCGGGGTCCTTGGTGCTCTCTGAGTGTGGTTGGGATTTATTTATTTTTTTGGGGGGGGGGAGACAGACGTTTCATGACCCAACTAGGTAACATCATGAGGTGCTCTCTGAGCTTGGTTGTTTTCTTGCAGATTTCTCCTTGCCCAACTAGGTAATATCATCAGTGCCAAAACAAGCAAGCTCAGAGAGCATCAAGGACCCACCAAAAATGGTCTTCTAAGTTCTGCATTATTTTCTTGCAGTGGCAAGGAACGCAGAATTAAGCAAAGGTGATGTCTTAATTGGAACTGCTGGGTGAGGACAAGTAGCTTCTCTGCTGATGTTATCTAGCTTTTATTTCTAATCAACAATATGCGAGGAAAAATGATGCCATTATTCTACTGATGGTGAACCTGCAAGATCTAGTGTTCCATTTTTTAAAAAAAATCCAACAAAACTAGGCCAAATGAAGACGCTGTCATGTTCCCAACCTCAATGTTCAAGTACCACTCACGCCCCATTAGTACCCCTTTCTTCCCAGGAAGTATTCTTTTGTTTTGTTTCCACCACCCCCATATCAGGGTTTCAAAATGAGAAATAAGCTTGTAGGGCAGAAAAGGGGATCACGTTTTCTGTGGGTGCTAAAGGAAAGTGCTTTATTATTTTGCAATTGGAAGTAATGTGTAGTTTTACCCCAAGGTTCCCAATGGGATAGTCAATTCTCCCTCCCCCCCCTTTATTGAGAATATCAAGGATTTAATCCAGAGAAACATTTTCCCCCCAAAAGCAAGTGCTCTAAACAAAACAAAAACAAACAAAAAATAGTTCAGTCAACTACCATTAGAATTATAAATATATAAAAAGGCTACTACTCCTTTCTGGGTCTGTTACACAGCCATCTATAAATACCTATGGGCCTTTGCTGTGTCGAGGAGATATTCAGCTGCTGAGTTATACATCATATAGACAGTTGGCGATGGAATGGAGAAGTCCTAGATTTTGCACACAAGGAGCTGGACTTAAATTTATACTCTTCTATTTATTTAAGCCCTACATTCCCAGAGAGAAAAGCTATGTTGGACAGACCTGAAGCCACATTGTGAGTATTTGGATACCTCAGGCATGCAGTTTTGCAAAGGCAACACTCTTCACAGCACGTTGCATTGTATCATTCACAATGCGATGACTATCAAATATTAGGGGACATAGCTAACACCAAGAGAAGTTCCTTAGCATTTCCTGTAACCAGACTGGGGGTTTAAAATAATCTCTAGATCAGGGGTAGGCAGCCTTGGCTCTTTTAGGACTGTGGACTTCAACTCCCAGAATTCCTGAGCCAGCATGGCTCAGCTTGGAAACCTCTCCCTTTCCCTTCAGCATGGCTGGCTTAGGAATTCTGGAAGTTGAAGTCCACGAGTCACGAAGGGACCAAAGTTTCCTTCATGCTGGCTCAGGAATTCTGGAAGTTGAAGTCCACGAGTCATAAAAGAGCTAAGGTTGCCTACCCCTGCTCTAGATGTATTAGACTTAGACGTATTCTGATTCAGAAACCAAGCAAATGGCCATTCATGAGTAAGGAGTTATTCAGACTGAGCAGCCAATTCACAGAGTTGCATGCAAAATGCTATGAGGGTGATTATTTGCCAGCTCTGAAAAAAAATCCTGTAGTATATTCTACTACAGCAGCTTAAAAAGAGAAGAGAGAGATCTACTTCTATTGTGGGCACAGTCCAATGTTTCCTTCTGTCTTTTTTAAACAACAAACAAGCAAACAAATAAACAAAAAAAAATCTAGTACTTATGGTGTCCTAATGCTATCACTCTCAACCTCCTCAAGTTGCTAAAATGCTGAGTTCTGGGGCACTTAACTAATATGTTTGTGCTATCTGGGAACTTTGACAGATGTTGTTCCAACCCTGTTGTGTAAGGCAGGCTACGGTGGCCAAATAGTCTTTGAGATTTAGCCCCACACAAATTTCTAGAGCAGGGGTCCCCAACCTTGGCAACTTTCAGACCTGTGGACTTCAACTCCCAGAATCCCCCAGCCAGCATGGAGTTGAAGTCCACAGGTCTGAAAGTTGCTAAGGTTGGGGACCCCTGCTCTAAAGGATACTGGATGGAATAAAACTTGTTTGCCAATTCCATCAAATCTTGAAAGGTCCTGGTTGAGGACATTTGGTATTGAGACTTAGACAACTAGCTGTTCATGCCACTTGGAATGATTTGTGAAGGCTACACTTCTCTGGTCTTTTACAATTCTAACTACTCTTGCTCAGCTGACCTTTGTGGAGAGTGTCCTCACGTGTACAAACTTATAAGTGAAGGCAGATCGCTACAGTTCTGAAACCAGTTTGACGAGGAAACATCAAACGTCCACACACTTGCAAAACCTCCATAGCTCTGCTTTAGAGCTTATGTGATGGAGATCAAGGTAGAATGCTGGAATTTGAGTGGCACTCTGGGATGGTCACATGCCCGCTATTGTTGAAATTACTAAGATGCCTGTTGCAAACAGGCAAATTACTAAGATGCCTGTTGTTGGCGAGGATAGTTTTTGAGAATTCCTTTTGCTCTGCAAATTTTTCAGATTTGTAAAGCATCAAGTAGGGTTTTTAATAACTAAATGAGCATGTGGGAGCTACTATGCTATGCTCCAAACAGAGTTGAAAATGGGAGTGATAAAGTAGTTTGCTACGTGGTTCTTTTCGGTTTCATTCAACCTAAGTTTATTTTAAAACTTTACTTGCAGGGAAATGTTAAGTCTGTGTTCAGACTTGCACCATTTCTCATGGGGGGAAAAAAAATATCCCACTTGGCATAAAATAGCAGATATGTGAGTAGGCTGGTCTAGAATCTTTATGTTCCTTTTTTTTAAAAAAAAAACCCATAAACTTTTGTTTTTAATACATATAAATGTTCCATTTCATGTCCCTTCCTCCTGGCAGTCTAGCGCGAATCTGAATTCACTACTGAAAATTCATTTTTTTCACTGGGGCAATCTAAAGTAACGAATAAGGGTGGCCAACAGGAAAATCAAAATGTGATCACACGTTCATCGGATGCAGAAGAGGCAAGTTTTGGGTTGGACGTTGGACATTAATGGTCTGGTTCTTCTGGAGATCATTTTCACTGGAAACAAGGTTTCAGACCAATTTCTAGAGCAGTGTTTCTCAACCTTGACCATTTTAAGGCATGTGGACTTCAACTCCCAGAATTCCACAGCCAGCAACGCTGGCTGTGGAATTCTGGGAGCTGAAGTCCACATGCCTTAAAATGGTCAAGGTTGAGAAACACTGCTCCAGACTATAGAAATCAGTAACCAGAATGGAGAAATGTCACTCCATGAAATAGGCAAAAGTTAAAGAGGTTCCTTACCTCCCAATCCAAATAATCACAAACATCTTCAAAATTAGTAAGCAGAGACACTGAGCAGAAAAGCCGCGGCAGTTCATCCCTCGTCATCGGGGGAAACCTGCTATCTTTAAGGGCACTGTGGAGAAAGAACACAACACACACAATAATGAGAGGAAATAGATACTGAAGTCTCTTACGGTCAACAAAGGAAGCCAAACGACGTTCTGAATTGATGGCAGATTATTTCTGATCAACACTGGTCTTCTTCCAAGAACTATGATTACACCTGTACCCTAGTTTTCTGCCAAAGTGTTTTGAGCTGCTTCTATGGTCTTCCCTACTTACTAGTCATCCCACTTAATTCTCAACCAGAACTTTGTGATGTGCAAAGACTGACACACAAGGGTTGATTTGAGGACACTCTCGCGCTGTGGCTGAATGAGTCTAAATTTGGGTGTTACTGACCTACTCTGAAACTCTACGGATGCAAATATCAGAGATTCTGCTGTTTAGGCTGCTCATCACCAACCTTACCTTGAGAAAAGGGGAAATCCATGTTCACAAGCCAGTCAACCAATGTACAGACCAGCTACAGAAAAGGACATGCTGCTGGGCAAATCAATACCATAAGTAGGAAGTAGGAAAACAATTAAAAATGGGGTTATGCAGGAGCTTTCATTGTTGACCGAAACACAAGTCTCGGATGTTTGAAAACTTCTTGATGTAATCCAGTGGTTTTCAACCTGTGGTGCATGGACCCCTGGAAAATTTGAAAAACATTTGAAAAAATGTTATGATTTAAATCTTGAGTTAAGTCTTGGGGGTCCGTGGCCACAAAAGGTATTTAAAGGGGTCTGTATGAAGAAAAGGTTGAGAACCATGGATGTAATCAATAGAAGTATCTCAAAGATAGGTTAGTCATGCACAATGTAATCATTTAATGTAAAGAATGAAACATTGTGCTTGTTTCCATACATATATTTTGAAGTTCAACAAGCTACAATTTTTTTAAAAAAAAACATATATACAAAATTGCATTAGGCAGCTAAAATTTTACACATTATGTAACTCAAACCCTTATAAGACAAAGGCCTAAAAACGGTCAGCCAGTGAGGAGATGATGAACTTGAGATTATCCTATCCCTATTGGAAAAACTAACTTGGTAATATACTAAAAATTGAACCACAGAATTTTGATTACGTAAAAGATAGAGACAACTGTTAAAGCAACCAGTACATGGGGAAAATATTTAAGAAACAGAGAAACGTAACATTGTGAGAGTGAAGGAGACTTAAAGACTAAGAAAATCTGCGCATTCAGTTTATTCCTAGATAGAGTTTTTCGTTTGAAAAGTGACACTGAATACTGAATACTTGATGACTGTTTAATTCTTGCTGAATATTCACAGAACATTGGATATCGAGACATGGATTTATTCCATGATGGAAGTCCAGGAGATGCTATACCAGGAGCTTCAAATAATTTCTCGTTTGCTGGTCAATCGTGCAAGGATGGCTTAATGTCTATTGAAAGACAAAGGTCACTCTTTTGAAGACAGCAAAATCCACATTCTGGACAGAGAGGACCGCTGGTTTGAAAGAGAGGTCAAAGAGGCCATCTATGTCAAAATGAAACAGCTCTCTCTCAACAAAGGGAGGGGGATATGACAGCACCTATATCCTGTTTACAACACAGTCCTTTCAGCAGTTCCAAGAAGGTTCCACACCCATTTACACTATTTAGGTGACCCTGAGGGCACAGTTAAACCTCCAAGTGGCCTCAATGACTCTCAGGAAGAGAGCTAATGACCAGATGACTGCAAGAAATATAAATCCTTCCATCTTCCACCATTCAGTCAGAACTGAAGAAGCTTCTTGGATGAGAAACAAAACATTTTCAAGGAAAAAACAAAGTCCAGTTCCCTTTGGAAAAAGCACCTTTGGGACAAGGATGGCTTAACCTCAGCAAGGCTGCAACATCTACCTGACAATTTGACCAGCAGCATGCAAGTGTATTTTGCATTGGACAGTTTGCCTAAAGCAAAATACTTGACAGATGCCAATAAATAAGAACCAAATCTTTAAATTTTTTTTTAAAAAATCTTAAACAATCAAAATTTGATTTCTAATATGCATCAGGGTGAACTCTGAATATCTGCTTTAGCTCATTCCTTCCTCAAACTTAAGAAAGCGTGAGATGGATAAATGTTTTCTGCACAGCAATTCTCCATCGCCACTGGAAGCAAGCAAAGGGAATAATCTAACTGAACTAATTGCTTGTTTTAAAATATAGGAGGCAAAATTTATAATGTGAGGGAACTGTCTATGACTGAAGATCCAAAGATTTGGAAATCAGATTAATCAGATTCAAAACGACTAGAGGGGCTTGTTTTCCAGTCATTTTTTAAATCTTGGATTTCTAGAGAACCCCATGCATATTACAGTTACCAATTTTTGTTCATTCTGATTTTCTTTCTCCTTTCAATCAGCCACGTGTACAGTGCAATATATACCAGAGTCAATTTGTGGTCGTTTTTTTAAAAAAATGTGAATAACCTTTACAGCCTTACTCAATTTTTCAAAGGTCTACCAAAATTATCCCCAGGAAAGAATATTTCCAAAATGTCTTTAGGAACCAAGTCCTGTTTCTCAGCGCTTTACGAGCATTATTTCCTTTTTCCTTGCTCTCCTTTTACATATGACGGTACAAGGTAATATTTTTCAGGATGTGATGTGACCACATGAACCATTGACATTCCTTCTAGCTAACGGTTACACACTGGCTTGCTAGTTTGCATGACACTGCCAAAACAAAAGGACACTGTGCCCTGTTTCTACAAGAACAGCAATTACAGCAACGTTTTTAAGAGCTGCGATGCAAATATCCTTCCTTAAAATAAATGATTATTTATCCTGCTGGGAATCCCCTGTGATTCAGTGCATAAAAGCACTCATGGTTTATGGAATGGCAGGAAAAGGCCACGGGTACAAAATAGAAATGGAAAACTGGGGACACTTTGCAGGCATTATTCTTGAAATCAAAAAATGGTGGCCACTGCTGTGTCGCCGTGGTCAGCCTGCTGTCACGTGACTCTCAGTTCCAAGGCTCCCTGCAGCTTCCTATAAAGAAAGTCAATGGGGAAGCCTGCAGGAAGTCAGAATTTGCTCCTGCACCCACTGTTACTGTGCATGCCCGTGGTCATTCTATTTCTCTCTTTAGGTCCGGAACTATCTCTGAACGATGACTCAACTGGCAATGGGTTGTCTATACTGGTAGTCCCTGACTTACAACCATCTGTTTAGTGACTGTTCGAAGTTACAATGGCACCGGAAAAAGTGACTCATGACCATTTTTTCACACTTTGACCACTGCAGCATCCCCAGGGTCACATGATCAAAATCCAGACGCTTGGCAATTGACTTATATTTATGACGGTTGCAGTGTCCCAGGTTCACTTGAATCCCTTTTGTGATCTTTTGACAAGCAGTCAACGGAGAATCTTCAACAACCGTGTTACTAACTGAACAGTCGCAGTGGTCCACTTAACAATTGGGGCAAGCAAGGGGGCAAAATGGTGCAAAACTCACTCAACGACTGTCTTGCTTAGCAACAGAAATGTTGGGCTCAATTGTGGTCGTTAAGTCAAGGACTACCTGTAATGGGAAAACATTTGATGGGCGAGTAGAACAAAAATCTTGGACTATTGTTTTGAAAACAGCCAGTAGAGCAGTACAGGCCTTTATGATCCTCTTTTATTATCCTTTTGGTGGCTGCCAAAGACCACAGATCTCCTTCTGTTCTAGCCTACTACAGATTTATGCTCGGTAGAGAAGAAATCCCACTTTTCTCTGCAGCCTAAGCCGCTTGCATTTGCTTGTTGACTCACATCCAAGAACTAAACTCTCAGCTTCCTAGATCGGCCAAGGTCAGCTAGATGCTGCTACCTGACGAGTCGCAATAGATACTTATTGAGTATGGGTAATCTTTTATCAAAGATCGGGAAAGAAATTGCTATAGGGAAAAACCCAAGGGATCTGCGACAACAGGAAAATGCTCAGCTGAGTTAAAGAGTCGACAGCACTACCAAACTTATTACAAAGCATTTTATCAGCAACTCCTTAAGAGTTACCCCATGCTTCCAAGAACAACCGAACTCTGCACCCCTGCAGAAGACGAATGTGTGGCATTTGGAAGGAAGCAATCCTTACAAAAATCCCGCCACCCTATTTTTCTATCATGCTAGTTTTTCCCCCGAGGTGTTTCTGTGAAAAGCAAAACCAACTTAAATCTTGACAACTTCCTAGCCCCTTATCTTCAATTTTCCATCCAGCCTGTTTTTGCAGTTTATAATAATTAAGACAGTTCCTAAAATACCTTTATCTATCTGAGATGGGGGTACAAAAAAAAGCTACAATTGCAATAAAGGAAAAAGAAATAAATCAAGATAATGAGTGCTTTAACATAATTTATCATTTGATAATAAGGACTTAATGTTATTAAATAAGTCAGAGGGCTCATTTTCAGTAATAAAGTTTCCAAAAATAGCATTCTGATCTTGCACAGGATAAAATAGATTTTCAGTGAGGGTGATTAGGTTGCCACAAACCTTTTTAAAGTTTTGCAATACAACAATCCTTCTCAGAGGCTACAAATACCCAGGTAGGCAGCTGCATGGTGTGAACCCATCCCAACTTTTCATTTAAAAGAGAAAACTCCCCTCAAAGTATGTGGGTCTTTGTTTGAAAGACTGCTAAACTGAGCGGCCCAATTTGAAAACACAACTGGCTAAATAATAAAAGAGCTGGAAACTGAAGGTAAAATGGAAACTAAACGAATCTCCCAAATCTTTATTTCCCTCATTCTAATTTTCTGGTGGTAGTTATTTTAAGTCTTATGCAAAACAGCACCCTTTCAAGAGCTGAATAAATAACAGAATGATCTCAGTTATGAAAATAATATGCAAAATGATTTGCCAAACTAGCAAGCACACATCCAGGTACTACTGTTCTTAGCTGAAAATAGGGGGCCAAAAAGAGTGTGGCCCAAGCCTGTTCTTCATTGTCATTGGGGAATCTTTCCCCACAAAAATAAATAATAAATAAAAATCCATCAACTAAGTCCCACGCTCTCTTCAAGCAAAAGGAAGCTACTTAAGAAACAAGACTTAGGGTTTTCGTGTTGTTTTTTTAAAAAAGAGAGAAAGCATTTTGCTAGCTTTGCCCAAAAATCAAGAATACAGGGGCATAATCTCAAACTGACCAGAGGGAAATTAAAGAAAGTGCCCCCCCAAGGAAATACAGTATGGCTGATTCCATCTGCTTTTCTGCCAGTATTCGGAAAAACAATGAAATCCTATCTCTTCCCACAAGCTTTTAATGATTTAGTGTCAATAATCCTGGTCTTAGTGTCCCCTTTAATTTAATTGCACTGTTTTTATTTTGGTTTTCTAACCAATACATTTTTATTGCTATAAGCTAAAAATGTAATAAGGTTATTATATGGGCACACATTTAATAAAAATAAATAATCTCTGACTTCCAAGTAGAAATAGTCCTCAATTTACAACCTTCACTTACTGACTGTTCCAATGTACAATAGCACTGAAAAATGTGACTTCCACACTTAACGACTGTTCAAGCCTCCCCCGTGGTCACAGGATCAAAATTCAGATGCTTAGCAACTGACTCATATTTATTTATTTCCTGACTGAGCTGGGGGCTGGACTAGTTGACCTCCAAGATCTCTTCCAACTTCTTTCTTTCTTTCTTTCTTTCTCTTTCTTTCTTTCTTTCTTTCTTTCTTTCTTTCTTTCTTTCTTTCTTTCTTTCTTTCTTTCTTTCTTTCTTTTCTTCTTCTTCTTCTTCTTCTTCTTCTTCTTCTTCTTCTTCTTCTTCTTCTTCTTCTTCTTCTTCTCCTCCTCCTCCTCCTCCTCCTCCTCCCTCCTCCTATTATTATTATTATTTTATTCATTAAACATGAACCTCAATCAACTGAACATTCAAATTGGCTGGCGCTGATGGCTGACAAGTGGTTGCTACTAGCATCCTAGGTATCAACCAGGCACCTCCTTAAAATATAAGATGTTCCGAGTAGCACAGGTTTTTTTTTTTTTTTGTAACATTGCTGGAGTTATTGCAGGAAGCTGCAGTTTCTTGATGTATTTTGCAAACGTTTTCTGCAACGTCCTGCAATAACTCCAGCAATGTTACAAAAAAAAAAAGTTCAGCTGAAAGCAGCAGCTTTCCTTGGCCTTCGATTGTATCTCACTAGCAGAAAAGCTGTGGGTTTTCCCGCAAACTTCATGGTAGCCATCTCCGATATCCAAACATGAGCTAAAAACTCTCCCATGTTGTGCTTCTTCACCAGAAGGCCACTGCGACCATTATTTCCTGTTCGTCTGATGCTCCTCAGAGGGTAGACTACCTCTGCATTCTTCAGGTGACCATTCTTGAGTCTTCAGTATATCAGAGGATTCCATTTGGGTCGGTCACCGATCAGAAGTTTTATCTTCCAAACGTTTGAACTCGTGATGGAGCCCATCCTTGGGGAACTTCTCTCAGATTGGATCCTGCAACATTATCCTGGGACATGTGTATCAATCAGAATAGAACTCAAAGGGACCTTGGAGGTCTGCTAGTCCAACCCCCTGCTCAGGCAGGAGACCCTATTCCAGTGATGGCGAACCTTTTACAGACCGAGTGCCCAAACTGCAACCCAAAACCCACGTATGTATTGTCGGGTGCTGGGTGGGTGTGGCCCATTGGGTGGGTGTGGCCCATTGGGTGGGTGTGGCCCATTGGGTGGGTGTGGCCCATTGGGTGGGGCGTGGCTGCGGAGGTAATGGCAGATTGGGTGGGACTAAAAAGTTCAATCAATCAATTTTGCAAGATCTTTTTTTTTTCCCACGAGAAGATGAAATTGATTGATTGAACTTTTTTTTGCACATGGCGGCGGAGGCCTAAAGCGAAAAGGTTTTATAAAACCCAGCGGAAGGCCTAGGACTGGGGCGACGGTGCACGTGCCCACAGAGAGGGCTCTGAGTGCCGCCTCTGGCACGCGTGCCATAGGTTCACCACCACTGCCCTATACCATTTTCTTGAAAACCTCCAGTGATGGAGCGCCCACAATTTCTGAAGGCAAAGCTGTTCCACTGGTTGATTGTCCTCACTGTTAGGAAGTTTCTCCTTAATTCCAGGTTGCTTCTCTCCTTGATCAGTTTCCAACCGTTGTTTCTCGTCCTTCCCTCTGGTGCTTTGGTGAAAAACCTGACCCCCTCTGCCTTGTGGCTCTCCCAAAGATACTGGAAC
Source organism: Crotalus tigris (assembly GCF_016545835.1). Lineage (NCBI taxonomy): Eukaryota > Metazoa > Chordata > Lepidosauria > Squamata > Viperidae > Crotalus > Crotalus tigris. Next base: position 710,034 of record NW_024097480.1, on the reverse strand, counting down.
ACTGCTATCATGTCTCCCCCATTTCTTCTTTTCTTTAGACTAACCAAACCCAAGTCCTGCAGATGTTCTTCGTATGTTTTATTCTCCAGGCCTTGGATCATCTTAGTTGCTCTTCTCTGAACTTTTTCCAAACTCTCAACATCTGCTCTTTGTGTGCTCATAACTATACGGTCCTGAAAAAAGCATCTGGCTTATGGTGGCACTCATTTCTTCTTCCTTTGGAAATTCTTTGGATTGCAATGGAGAACTAATTCTCTTGACAGTTGGATGCAAGGAATATGGCTATAGACAAATACAGATAATCCTCAAGTTACAACCATTCATTTAGAGACCGTTCAAAGTTTCAATGGCAGTGAAAAAAGGGACTTGTGACTGTTTTTCACACTTAGGACCATAGTCACGGGATCAAAATTCAGATGCTTGGCAACTGACTCGTATTTGTGACGGTCGCTGTGTCCCGGGGTCACGCGATCCCCTTTTGCGACCTTCTGACAAGCAAAGACAATTGTGGGGGGGAGGGGGAGCCAGGTTCACTTAACTATGTTACTGACTTAACAACTGCAGTGATTCCCTTAACAACGGTGGCAAGATAAGTCGTAAAATGGGGGCAAAACTCACTTAAGAAATATCTCACTTAGCGACATCAAACTGGGGCTCAATTGTAACTCGGGGACTACCTGTTAGCAATAATAGCAGCGACAGTTAACGCCCACCAAATCATGAACTAGACCAAATTCACTTAACATCTGTGGCAAGAAAAGTCGTAACATGGGTCAAAATGCACTTAACAACGGAACTTTTGGGCTCCGTTGTGGTCGTAAGTCGAGGACTCCGTGTATATGAAAGAGATGCTACACTCCCGTCAACAGACAGAACGGCAGCAAGGAGAATAACCCATTTCTTTTTCTTTTTTAAAATAAATCCTCCAGATTTACGTTGAGAAGAGGACAATCGCTCCACTTTTGTGACTCAGTGAGGTCACAACCGCCTTGTGGACGCCTAGCTAACAGCAGTTATTTCAACCACACACATTTGTAAGATTAGAGTGGATTTATTTATAAATTACAAGGAAGCATTGCCAGCAGGATGAGGGAGGCATTTGTTAATGATCCCTCAAATATGTTCCGATTGTAACAGAACTGAAAGCAACCGAGGATGCACTCCAGAGCTTAATTTGTAGTTTAAAAAAAAAATCTGCCTGAACAACGGATCATAAAACCACCTCCAAGAAGCTAAAGATGGCACATCACAAAGGAGTTGTGTTGGCGATGCAAGCGAGTTTCACAAATAGCTAGTTGGATTAGCAGACAGAAGGGTAGAGATAGTGGCGGCGGCATTGAGTTATCTATTGAACATCCATGATATCCAAGTGTAAAAAGCTAAAAACAATGGTTTGCACCTTCGGCTATTTTGTGACAGGGATGAGAGGCCACTACTTTGGGTTTAAGAAACATCTTCTCACCCTTTGCGGTTGAGAAAGTGACATGGAGGTGTTTGTGTATTCACTAAGAGTGAAGTGTGTTGAAGAGAAGGACCACTTTACAATGCCTTGGTAAGGCCACACTTGGAATACTGCATCCAGTTTTGGTCACCACGATGGTAAAAACTCTAGAAAGAGTACAGAGAAAAGCAACAAAGATGATTAGGGGACTGGAAGCTAAAGCATATAAGGATGGTTGCTGGAATTGGGGATGTCTAGTTTAATGAAGAGAAGGACGAGGGGGGACATAATAGCAGTATTCCAATATCTCAGGGGCTGCCCCAAAGAAGAGGGAGTCAAGCTGTTCTCCAAAGTGCCTGAAGGCAGGACAAGAAGCAACGGATGGAAATGAATCAAGGAGAGAAGCAACCTAGAACTAAGGAGAAACTTCCTGACAGTTAGAACAATTAACCAGTGGAACAACCTGCCTCCAGAAGCAGTGAATGCTCCAACACTGGAAGTTTTTAAGAAGAGTCTGGACAGCCATTTGTCTGAAATGGTATAGGGTTTCTTGCCTGAGCAGGGGGTTGGACTTGATGACTTCCAAGATCCCTTCCAACTTTGTTGTTGTTGTTGTTGTTGTTGTTATTATATCTTTGCAAGAGAAGGAACTCTGCCCTACTCCTGGGCCCACGTGATGCGTCACACCCTGAGTTCTGTTGCAGAGCTGGGAGGCAGAAATGAAATTTTGAAAAAAAGCCTGCAAATTTCCTGTACAGGCAGTCCTCGGCTTACAACACTTCATTTAGTGACTGCTCAAAGTTACAATGGCACTGAAAAATTGACTTATGGCTGTTTTTCACACGAGCGTTGTAGCATCCCCATGGTCACATGATCAAAATGTGTATGCTTGGCAACTGACTCACATTTGTGACGGTTGCAGTGTCCCCTTCTGACAAGCCAAGTCAATGGGGAGGCCAGCTTCACTTAACAACCTTGTTACTAACTTAACAAGGTGCAACGATGCCCTGTGGCAAGAAAGGTCGTGGTGCAAAATTCAACTTAACAAATATTTCGCTTAGCAACAGAAAATTTGGGGTCAATTGTGGTCATACGTATCTGCGTATGGTTCTGCATAATGAACAGGAAGGAATTCTGCAAATATAATAGTCCCAGTCTGGAGAGAAGTTGAAATCATGAAAAGAAAGCAGGGGGGTAGAACACTTTGGAATGGATAATAAAACAGCATAAAAATAGAAGCTTCCTCTGGAGAAATATTACTAGTGGAAGGTTGGCGAAAGGAAGACATATCCCTTGTCCTAAATCTGTTTTAAAAACTCCCTGGAAGTTTTGGAGGCACTGACTCGTTTCCTGTGTGTTCATTAAAGTCTACTTCATTTCCCCAGTGTTCCGGACAAGGAGCTGTGTTTGTTTTGAACAGGCTGCTATGGAATCCTGGCATCCATTTTAGCCGTGGAGAGGAAGGATCATAAATAAGACCTGGGCTGTGAAAATCCAAAGGAGCACCAGATGGCAGCAGAGAGAGACAAAAACTCTTTGCTGCCCCCCCCCCAGTGGCCACCTGGGATGTTGCGCTCGAAGTCTGGAAATTCTAGTAAAAAAGAAGCTAGCTATGAAACAAGTTCTATAAAATTAATTGTAATTTTACTTTTGGGAAGTAAACAGATACACTGGATCTAGAAAGCCCACACACACACAGGGCAAAAAAGGTCATAAAACAAATGTCTCACTTTTCAACAGTAACGTTGGGTTCGATTGCGGTTGTTAAGTTGAGGCCTACCTCTACTCCCAAAGCAAGTGTGGAGAACTTCAACAATGCAATGAGCCATAGTCACGGAGCACGTACTCTGATTTGTTCTTTGTGACTGCATTCAATCCCATTTAAATTTCACGTTAAGCTGCTTCCCAGGAAGCTTGCAGCAGTAGCTTCCACAGAGAATGAAAAAAGGAAGACGTGTTTCCAAGGCTCTCCACAACTGTCGGAAGCACGAAGTAGCAGACTCCGATTCCCTTCCAAATTCCCATAGACTGAAACTCTCCAGCAAGGGTTCCACTTTTTTTTTACGCAGACCACCAGGCTTACTTCTTACGTCCCTGTGTGGTCTTATCCTTTAATTATGAAAAAGACAAATTGCAGGGAGCAATTGGGAAAAAAAAACCTGCAATCAACAGCAGCTGTCTGGAATTATTAAAACCAGATATACTGGCTCCTATCATCCCAGTAACACCCCACGCCACCTCTATCCATCCTAGGAATTCTCCCACTCTTCAATTTCTTATTTAATTTCTCCCTTTGCTTGAATTTTAGGCTGTGAACTCTCAAGCTGGAATAGTTCTGTTCAGATCTCTCCAGAGGTCCCCAACCTTTTGGGCACCAGGGACCGGTTCCGTGGAGACAGGTTTTTCCGCGGACCGGAGGGGGCCTGGTTTTGGGTGCTGCCTGCATCCCATGGATGTGGCTTTGCTTGTTTGTGCGGACCGGTTGCTCCCATGCCGCGGTCCGGTACTGGTCCATGGACCACGGGTTGGGGACTCCTGCTATACTCTATAAAGCCTGTAAGGCACAGATAGACCTCGACTTACAACTGTTCATTTAGTGACTGTTCAAAGTTACAACAGCATTGAAAAAAGTAACTTATGACCGTGTTTCATACTTAAGACCACTGTAGCTGCCTCATGGTCACATGATCAAAATTCAGATGCCTGGTAACTGACTCGTATTTATGACGGTCACAGTATCCCGCGGTCATGTGATCCCCTTTTGCGATCTGATGCGCCAAGTCCGTGGGGAAGTCAGATTCACTTAACAACTGAGTTACTAACTTAACAACTGCAGTGATTCACTTAACAACTGCGGCAGGAAAGATCGAAAAGTGGGGCAAAACTGCCTTAACAAGTGTCTCACTTAGCAACAGAAAGTTTCCGGTTGTTGAGGACCGCCTCTTATGTTTCGTTCACAGCCTGCAGATGCATTGTGATCCAGCACGTAAATCAGGGGTCTTCAAACTTGGCCCTTTCATGACTTGTGGACTTCAACTCCCAAAATTCCTCAGCCAGGCATGCTGAAAAATGGCTTTGGAAGAATATCTGAAGAACAATGATGAAGATGCACTGAAATTAGTACATCAGGAAGGCTTACTGACTACTGGAGAGACCAAACTGGCCTACAAGAAAGACCAAATGAAGAACAGAATAGAGGCATGGGAAGACAAAGCACTACATGGCCAATACATTAAAAAAATAGCTGGGAAAGCAGATAATAACAAGACCTGGCAATGGCTAAGAGCAGAAAAATTGAAGAAAGAGACCAAGGGACTAATTCTGGTTGCACAAGACCAAGCCTTAAGGACAAATGCATATAAAGTCAAAATTGAGAAGACAGCAACAGACAGTAAGTGCCGCCTATGCAAAGAAGCTGAAGAAACAGTGGACCACTTGGTAAGCTGTTGCAAGAAGATTGCACAGACTGATTACAAGCAGCGCATGACAAAGTAGCAACAATGGTGCATTGGAAGATCTGCAAAAAATATCATTTGCCTGTAAGCAAAAACTGGTGGGATCATAAAATAGAGAAAGTCATAGAAAATGATAAAATTAAACTGCTCTGGGACTTCAGAATTCAAACAGACAAGCACCTGCAACATAACACCCCAGACTTAACAATTGTCGATAAGAAAGACAAAAAAGTCTGGATAGTGGACGTGGCAGTGCCTGGAGACAGCAGAATGGACGAGAAAGAACTGGAGAAGATAACAAAATACAAAGACCTACAAATAGAAATAGAAAGACTGTGGCAAAAGCAAGCAAGGGTAGTACCAATAGTCATAGGCGCCTTGGGTGCAATCCCAAAACAACTGGAGCACCACCTGACGCATCACGTGAGCCCAGGAGTAGGGCAGAGTTCCTTCTCTTGCAAAGATATTATAACAACAACAACAACAACAACAACAACAACAACAACAAAGTTGGAAGGGATCTTGGAGGTCATCTAGTCCAACCCCCTGCTCAGGCAGGAAACCCTATACCATTTCAGACAAATGGCTGACCAGTCTCTTCTTAAAAACTTCCAGTGTTGGAGCATTCACCACTTCTGGAGGCAGGTTGTTCTACTGGTTAATTGTTCTCACTGTCAGGAAGTTTCTCCTTAGTTCTAGGTTGCTTCTCTCCTTGATTCGTTTCCATCCGTTGCTTCTTGTCCTGCCTTCAGGCACCTTGGAGAACAGCTTGACTCCCTCTTCTTTGGGGCAGCCCCTGAGATATTGGAATACTGCTATTATGTCCCCCCTCGTCCTTCTCTTCATTAAACTAGACATCCCCAATTCCAGCAACCATCCTTATATGTTTTAGCCTCCAGTCCCCCAATCATCTTTGTTGCTCTTCTCTGTACTCTTTCTAGAGTCTCAACATCTTTTTTACATCGTGGTGACCAAAGTGATGGGGGTGTGTCATGTGATGCTTTGCTTAACAACCGCTTCACTTAGTGGTGAAAATTCAGGTCCCAAATAGGTTCAAACTCAAGGACTAGTGGGCATCTTTGCCCTGTCTTTTCCCTAGTCAAGCTTACCACGCAATGAAAGAGAGGCTATTGTGCAGAATGTCTGCTAGAACGTAGCACTCTCTACTTCGCTTGAATCTCTGAAAAAGACCACTGGGACGCCCCAAACTAAAGGACCCCCAATGGGACAGCATCAATCAAAGCTCCGTTGTGAACTTTTCTCCACTCCTCCCTGCTTATTCCAAATAAGTTTTAAGGTAAAGGAAGAAGGCAGCAGGTCTGCAGAGGCTGGAAAGGGAGCTGGTCGCTTGCAGCCCCCGTCTCCACAAACATAGCACTAAAAGGAGTATTTATTTTATATCCCCTTTATTATTTTTACAAATAACTCAAGGTGGGGAACATATCCAATACAACTTCCACCTCCTGTTTTTCCTAAAACAACAGCCCTGTGAGGTGGGCTGGACTGAGAGGGAGCGACTGGCCTGAAGTTACTCAGCCATCTTTCCCGCCTAAGGCGAGACTAGAACTCACTGTCTTCTGGTGATTGGCCCGAAGTTACCCACCATCTTTCGTGCCTAAGGCGAGACTAGAACTCACTGTCTCCTGGTTACTAGCCAGGTGCTTTAACCTCTAAACCAGTGGTGGCGAACCTATGGCACGCGTGCCAGAGGTGGCACTCAGAGCATGCGCGCCACTGCTGCCAGCAGCAGGTCCATGAGGCCGGCACTACCGCCCAGAGCAGGAGCCCTGCCCAGCACAAAGGAGGTGAAGCGGCCGACTAGCAAGCTTGAGTAGAGGTGGTAGAGCAGAGGTCACCAACCATTGTGGATTGGTGGACTGGAAGAAAAGGGAGGGAGAAGCATTTTACATGCGTGCGTGCGCGCACGGGGCTGAGCACCCACAAGCTGCAAATGGGGGGGGGGCTAGTGCCTGCATGATACTAGCCCTGCCCTGTTTTTGCGTGGTGCAGCGCCCTGCATCTGCACCCTGTGGTATGGCGGTGGCCATTTTTGCACCTTGCAGCATGGTGGCTCATTTTTGCGCCCCCGGTTTTTGCGTGCCAGAGGTGGCACTGATGCGTCCCTGGCACTGATGCATACCTGGCACTTTGCGATAAATAAGTGGGTTTTGGGTTGCGGTTTGGGCACTCGATCACTAAAAGGTTCACCATCACTGCTGTAAACCAAACTGGCTCTGATCAGGCATTTGTGAACTGATCAGCAGGGCCCTGGGACTGATCGTGGGGGGAGAGGGACTCAGCCAATACAACAGCAAGTCTAAGACTGGCAGAATGAATTTAAGACTTTAAGAACGACTGCTCGACAAGATGTGAAAAATAATTTGTCAACCTGTTGTGAAATGATGTGGTAAACCTCTGCCAAGTTCAGAAAGTTCTTGAAGAAGCTGCAAAACACAAGGCATTTTTTAATGATCCAGATTGCTCTGTTTTACACATTCCATCTCAAACCATACATCCTGCGCTGAAGTACATTTTATTGGGGTGCGAAGGGCAATACATGCGTCAGTGGGTTTTGGGGGGGGGGGTTCTTCCTGTTTTTTTTTTTTGGAAACAGAGGTTTTTGCTTCGGTTTGTTTTCTCTCCCTTCACACGTTGTTACGCTTTTGTATAGTACAGTAAAAAAGGGAATACGTCTTACCCATCCAGGAGAAATTAATTCCTCATTAAAAAGACTGAGTCAAAGAATACCTTTTTTACTTTCGAGATAATCGGAGCAGATGTAGACAGTTAACATAATGGCTAAATTGCTCGTTATTCAGAAAATGCTATTAGGGCTGCTAAAAATAATTTAAAAAAAAACTTTTTAAAATTCTGGTACATCTCAGAAAATCGGGTTTTGCGTCACTTGGTAAACTAAGCTTCATGAATGAGATGAAATCTTCTAGAGAAGTTTTTCAAACCTGGCAAGGTGGGGGGGGGGGAGTCCAACTCCCAGAATTCCCCAGTCAAAATGTTGAGTGGGGAATTCTGGGAGTTGAAGTCCTTCATCTTAAAAGTTCCCAAATTGGAAAAAAAAAATATTCTCTAGACTGTTGCACATTGTGGATTATTTTCTCGCTTTAAATTATACTGTACTAGCAAAACCACCTAATTCTAGAACTGCTTTGTTACTCCTCAATTATGAAGGCTAACAAAAGAAGCCATAGAAGAGAAGAAATGGAGAATAAAAGGCCGGGTGTCCGAGACGAGTTTATGAATATCAATGTATTGGTCTGAGTTCGAAAGCATGAAATGGGAGTGCCATTATAAGCGCCAGTTTTTGGACAAAACGTCTGCCGTTATTTGCCAACAGCTAATGCGGCTTTGCCAACGTTTCCAGCAAGACCTAAATATATAACCCACCATACTGATTCAACGCGAAAATAAAGATCATCCACGTGAACACAGAATGGAAAGACAGCCAGGAGCTAAAATTTAAAACATATTTCTCTGTATGTTTCTGGGGAAAATATTACAGTCTTGGTGTGATCAGGGAAAACCTAAAGGGAGGCTTAATGGAAATTCCAAAGTCCTGCCTGGTCCAAATATGGGCCCAACGTGAAATTCCTATTTGCCTCTTGTGAGCCGCAGGTAATGGGGTCCCGACTGGTATCTATCAAGCATCAGTTCCAGTTTAAACTGAATTTCAATTTGAAATTGGAGAGGAAGGTGGAGTATAAATGAAGGAAAGAAAAAGGATAAATGGCTGAGTCGGGACTGGAGGACAAAGAGCTCATGGAACATGGAACAGAGACAGAGAGAGACGTTCTTCTTCACATGATATAGGTCAGGTCTAGGCCATCTTGGCTCTTTTATGACTGGTGGACTTCAACTCCCAGAATTCCTGAGCCAGCCATGCTGAGGGGAAAGGGAGAGGTTTCCAAGCTGAGCCAGGCTGGCTCGGGAATTCTGGGAGTTGAAGTCCACGAGTCATAAAAGAGCTGAGGTAGTCCTCGGTTTACAATTGTAATTGAGCCAGAATTACAGTTGTAAGTTGTGCTGGTCATTAAGCAGGTTATCATCGGAGTGATGCAATTTTATGACTTTTTTGCGGTAGCTGTTAAGGGAATCACGACGGTTTTCAAGGGAATCCACTGTCCGCAATGGGCTCCCCCCCCCCAAGAAACTGGAAGTAAATATTGATAAGTTGTGGTCAGGTAAATGGCCGTACAGGAAGGCTGGTTGCCGGGCACCCAAAAAGAAATCAGATGGCCACAAGGTGAGGGGAAGCAGCCACCGGGAATTTAAGTCCATGTCATAAGCACAGGTAATCCTTGACTTACAACACTTCCATTTAGTGTCCGTTCAAACTTACAACGGCACAAAAATAAGTGACTTATGACCGTTTTTCACACTTACGAATGTTCCAGCAACCCCAGGGTAATGTGATCAAAATTCAACTGACTCAGATTTATGACGGTCACGACATCCTACAGGTCATGTGATCCCCTTTTGCGACCTGACAAGCAAAGTCAATGGGGAAACCCGATTCACTTAACAACCATGTCACTAACTTAACAACTGCAGTGATTCAATTAAAAAATGCGGCAAGAAAGTTCATAAACTGGGGCAAAACTCACATAACAGATTTCTCACTTAGCAACATAAACTTTGGGCTCAATTGTGGTCATAAGTAGAGGACTACCTGTATCATCCTTCGGCGTCCATTGTTAACTTCAATCAGCTAAGTGACCGGTCGTAAACTGAGGACCACCTGTACTTGTGTGCAAAAATTAGACTTTCCCCAGTTCTTCCTTTCCGACATTAGCAAAGACATGAGGCGGTTTTCAGTTCTGTCAGCTGAAGCTCTGCTCCGTCATGATTTTGGATTTCTGGAATTCAGAAACCCTTAAATTGTGGAGGTTGCAATATCTGGAGTCCATATAAACCTTGAGACACAATCTCTCAAAAAAGCAGAAGCATCTTCAAAAAGATGGCAACAATAGGTTGGTTTATGAAGCAGAACAGTTGGTTTTAGCTGCAGAAGTTTGTAAACTTGACCAGAGAAACTGGACTTAAAAATAAATAAATAAAAGAACTGGACGGTTACACTCTAATCCAGTGGTTCTCAACCTTTTTAATGCTGCGACCCCCAACCGGTCGTAAGTCGAGGACTACTCAACCGGTCGTAAGTCGAGGACTACTCAACTGGTGCAGCACCGTTTGCAGAATGGGACTTTTGGCGGGCTCAGCAGGGCAGAGACAGCCTGGACAATTCCTATTGGCTTTTGAAAGCCAATAGAATTAGACTCTATTCAAGAGAGTCTATTCTATTGGCTTTCAAAAGCCAGTAGAATAAAAGGGAGCAACACAGCTAAGGAAAAGGGGGGAAAAAATGGCGGACTGCGTTGTTTGGCGACCCCCGTGAAACGGTCATTCGACCCCAAATGGGGTCCCGACCCACAGGTTGAGAACCGCTGCTGTAATCCTTCTGCTTTGAGTCATTAATCCAATAGTATCAAAGTGAAGGATAAAAATTTCTCACACTGGAAATCATTCCGACAGATCATCAGTGCTCCTTAATTCAAATCTCTTTGTAGGTGGAGGAGAAATCACCCAACTTTTTCTGTTTAGAGATTCATAACAGAGAAAAACAACTGTTTTTCCATTCCATAGTGTTGAAGCACTTATCTCCTCTGTGATTCCCAGCTGTTCACAAAAATGACCACCTTCTGAGCTACAGGACTTAAAAAAATGTGTTAAAATAAAACTGTCAAAAATGGAAGAGAGCTTAATCCTTTAAATGCCAATTACCCAGATAATCTACATTTGCGCATCCCTTTAAGCTAGGAATCCTAGTTTTATAAAGTCACAAATGTGCAGAATTTTAGGTCGTTGCGTGCAGCTTTTATCCACTCATTGTGACATCTGGTTTCTTCAATGTTCGGTAACACAATGTTTTTCTAGGCACCGGACAAATTAAACAGTACAAAAAGGCTTTGCAACATAACAGATCAAACACATGCACACGCCAGCATAACGTTTAATATACAGCATGACTTAGCAAGCCTAATTAAAGAAAAACTGGAGTTGGTACTGTCTCATGGGGATTAAGGGTAGATGTAGTATTCAAGGCACAATGAAAATTTCAAATCTCAACGGAACATTTGCAAAAAAAACCCATTTTCTTTCAGTCTCCTTCAAACCTTCCAGCAGAAAAGCTCTTGCAGGGAGGACAAAGAAAGATCAAATTAATAAACAGCTAGGAATATACAGGTAGTCCTTGGCTTATAACCGTTTGTTTATTGCAGTGGTTCTCAACCTGTGGGTCGGGACCTCATTTGGGGTCGAACAACCATTTCACGGGGGTCGCCAAACAACGCCGTCCGCCATTTTTTCCCTCTTTTCCTTAGCTGTGCTACTCCCTTTTATTCTATTGGCTTTTGAAAGCCAATAGAATAGACTCTCTTGAATAGAGTCTAATTCTGTTGGCTTTCAAAAGCCAATAGGGATTGTCCAGGCTGTCTCTGCCCTGCTGAGCCCGCCAAAAGTTCCATTCTGCAAATGGTGCTGCACCAGTTGAGTAGTCCTCGACTTACGACCAGTTGAATAGTCCTCGACTTATGACCGGTTGGGGGGTCGCAGCATTAAAAAGGTTGAGAACCACTGCTCTAGACCAAGGCTTTTCAGCCTTGGCCTCTTTAAGAAATGTGGATGTCAAGACCCAGAATTGTCACAGGCTTGTAGATGAGGATAAGGTTGGGTTCTCAAAGACGATAGAGGTTGTGGGGATCAGAATTAGTTTTTGATGTGAAACAGGGATGATTAGGGGACTGGAGGCTAAAGCATATAAGAAAAGGCTGCTAGAATTGGGCATGTCTAGTTTAATGAAGAGAAGGACGAGGGGGGACATGACAGCAGTGTTCCAATATCTCAGGGGCTGCCACAATGAAGAGGGAGTCAAGCTATTTTCCAAAGCGCCTGAAGGCAGGACAAGAAGCAACGGATGGAAACTAATCAAGGAGAGAAGCAACCTAGAACTAAGGAGAAACTTCCTGACAGTCAGAACAATTAACCAGTGGAACAACCTGCCTCCAGAAGCTGAGAATGCTCCAACACTGGAAATTCTTAAGAAGAGACTGGACAGCCATTTGTCCGAAATGGTATAGGGTTTCCTGCCTGAGCAGGGGGTTGGACTAGATGACCTCCAAGGTCCCTTCCAACTTTATTATTATTATTACTACTACTACTACTACTACTACTACTACTATTTTCATAATTTCCCATTGAATGGAACATTTTGCTTCTTAAATACAGGTGTTCCTCAACTTACAACAGTTCATTTAGTGACCGTTCAAAGTTACAACGGCACTGAAAAAAGTGACTTGCACTCATTTTTCATACTTATGACCATTGCAGCCTCCCCGTGATCACATGATCAAAATTCAAAGGCTTGGCAACTGGCATGTACTTATGATGGTTGCAAGTGTCCCAGGGGTCACGTGATCCCCTTTTGCGACCTTCCGCCAAGCAAAGTCAACGGGGGAAGGCAGATTCACTTAACAACCGTGTTACCAACCTCACAACTGCAATGATTCACTTAACAATTGTGGCAAGGAAGGTCGTAAAATGGGGCAAAATTCACTTAACAAATTTCTCGCTTAGCAACATAAATGTTGGGCTAAATTGTGGTCGTAAATCAAGGGTTACCTATATGTAGAGAGTGAGCAAGATGATTTTGACTGACGTTTGCAGGTGCTGTTGCCTAGCAAAGGGGCTAAATCATTATTTAAGTCCAGAATGTCCAGACAACATTCATCAATGGTTAGACCAGGGGTAGGCAACCTTGGCTCTTGTAGACTTCAACTCCCAGAATTCAGCATGGCTGGTTCAGGAATTCTGGGTACTGAAGTCCACAAGTCATAAAAGAGTCAAGGTTCCCCACCCCTAAGTTAGACAGACATCTCCCTAATCTGCTAGTATGTAAGGAGGAGGAAGAACTACAGCACATTTAGATTTGCAAGTGTCTGTTAATTATAGCCAATCCCAATAAAAGTAGTTCCAGCCTTTCCCATGGAGTTGATTTCCTGGTTTGGAGTTCCTTACCTAGTAAGTTGTAACATCTCCTCTTTAAATAAACAAATAACCAAGAATTGTCCATTTCACTGAATGGAAATTATTATCTGCTTGTTCTTTAACAGCTAAATTTGAAGAAATTAGAAGCCTTTTTACTCTGATCTAGAAGGGTTCACACCTAAAAAAAAAAAAAAAACATCACCAGCCTATTCGTGTTACTTTCCATGAACCCATACTGGCCTTGACCATAATATTCTGAAGATCCAAATGGTGGATCAGAGACATTTTGCACTGGATTAGAATAGTACTATTCTTTACATCAGTGTTTCTCCACCTTGACAATTTTAAGGCATGTGGACTTCAACTCCCAGAATTCAACAGCCAGCATTGTTGGCTGTGGAATTCTGGGAGTTGAAGTCCACATGCCTTAAAATTGTCAAGATGGAGAAACACTGCTTTACATTATTGCAAGAAGGGAAAAGTTATCTTTAATACTTGCTATTAACGTAGCATCTCAGAGTTAAAAACTTTTTTTAAAAAAATTCATATTGGAAAACCAACCTATCAAAATAAACGAGTTTGCACAGAATGGGCAGGGAATTTAGTTATATGAATGAGAAGAAATTTGCCAACAAGAGTCAAAGCACATGTACCAGAAGGAATAAACCAGCAAATTCTGGTTCAAACTTGTGTGCATCTGTGAAATTATGCTTTTTAAAAAGCAAATTTTGGGTTTTTTTTTTCTTTTTGAGAAGTCCGCAGAGCTTTTTAAAACAACAATCACTCACTCGTATATAAATGACAAAGACTTTGCCTGGCTTCCTTCTTACTCATGCAATTCTAAATTCTAGCTTACCATTACATGTAAATTGCAGCCATGGTGTGAGCAAAACCATACAGTGAATTTCAAATATTACTATTTCCCCTTGGTGACAACTGCTCTCTTCATGATTGGGTTGCATTCCTAATCTCACTCCATAATGCAGAATGAGGAAAAAACACCATGCTCTATCCCAGGGGTAGGCAACCTTGGCTCTTTTATGACTCGTGGACTTCAACTCCCAGAATTCCTGAGCCACCATAGCTGGGCTAGCTAGCTCTCTCCTGCCCTTCCTGTTTCCTGCTTCCTGCAGAGACGCAGCAAAGGGAGGAGCCCCACCCAATAAGCTTTTCAGCTCGTCAGAAATTCTGGGAGTTGAAGTCCACGAGTCATAAAAGAGCCAAGGTTGCCTACCCCTGCTCTATCCCAAATGTGTACAGGAAGTCCTCAACTTACAAGAAAGAGTTCATTTAGTGACCGTTCAAAGTTACAAGGGCACTGAAAAAAGCGAGATGACCATTTTTTCACACTTACAACCATTGTAGCATCCCCCAGGGTCATGTGATCAACATTGGGGCGCTTGGCAACTGGTTCATATTTATGACGATTGCAGCGTCCCAGGGGGGTCACGTGATCACCTTTCACAACCTTCTGAGAAGCAAAGTCAATGGGGAGGCCAGATTCACTTAACAACTGTGTCACTAATTTAACAATTGCAATGATTCACTTAACATGTGGCAAGAAAAATCATAAAATGGGGGCAAAATTCTTGAACAAACTCCCTTGCTTAGTAGTGGAAATTTTGGGCTCAATTGTGACTGTAAGTAATCTATTTGTTTTATGAGTCCAAAGCTAAAATAAATAATAAAATAATATAAAATAATACAATACAATATATTACAATGTAATATAATGTAATGTAATGTAATGTAATAAAATACCATGTGACATATGCATATGTATTTTTCTTGTGATACCTGGTGGCAGATTAGCACCTACTTATCATGGCTCCTGCGAGTCCCCTGGCGATCCAACCGGTCAGTCCTAGAGGAGATCAACCCTGACTGCTCTTTAGAAGGCCAGATCCTGAAGTTGAAACTCAAGTAACTTTGGCCACCTAATGAGAAGGAAGGACTCACTGGAGAAGAGCCTAATGCTGGGAAAGATTGAGGGCAATAGAAGAAGGAGACGACAGAGAATGAGGGGGCTGGATGGAGTCACTGAAGCAGGAGGTGTGAGCTTCAATGGACTCCAGAAAATGGTACAGGACAGGAAGGCCTGGAGGAACGTTGTCCATGGGGTCGCGATGGGTCGGACACGACTTTGCAAGCAACAACAATAATCATGGCTAAAATTATTATCAAGAGTATGAGGTATTAACATTAAATCCAACAAGCCCCTATTGTTGGAAACATGAAGTGTTTTTAACTTCAAGGAATCAATATTAGACTTATGTATTCTAGATCTATTAAGTACTTTCAAGAATGTCCCAAAGGTGCTTTTTCAAGCTCTGAGCTGAAGAAGCTTCTGGGATGAGAAGCGAAATGTCTTCAAAGAAAAACAAAGAAAGTCTAGTTGCCTCTTGAAAAAAGCACCTTTGGGACGACCATGACCTGGATGACTGAGAATCTCCATGGGTAACTTTCAAGAATTAAAAACTCTGTTTCCATGAAATGGATAAAAATTGATTGGAATGTCTTCCGGGCTTCATACTCTGTCTTCAGAGCTCTTGACCTCTACTTCTAATGTCCTCATTCAAACAATTAATTTAGCCCAAGAACGGGAAGCATCCCAACTCAGCCACAGAGCAATTCTTTCATTTCGCATTTCATTTCAAAACGTTCCGTCTAGTCTATACCCCCACCGAGCCAGCCAATTTTAATTAAGGTGCCGTTCAGACTTACAGCCCACGATTCGCTAGCTAAGCAAAAGGACACACTTTTCAAACATGGCTTATGCATACAAAACAGGCCAAGTGTCACAAAAGGCTTGGCCTGAAACAGTCCAAACGTCACCACTGCTCAACAGGAATTTGGCCACCAGACTTTGTACTTAGTTCAGAAATAAAACACTCTAAAATAAGGGCATAGTTTCTAATGCCCAAGAGACTCCCGGGTACAGAAAAACGGGGTTTCTAAATTTGAAAGAAAACTGCAAGGAATTATTCAAGAATGACCCGGCAAGTTTGCTGGTCTGTGACTGTAATAATAAAAAATACGGACTGAACGATCTGGCAAGGGCCCAGGTGCTTCCAAATCCTAGACAGCATGCCAAGATGCCAGTTGGGAAAGGAAACAAAAAAAGGAAGCGGGGAAATTCGGGATAGGAATAAAATCTCAGTGGAGAGCAGAAGCTCAACAATTCCAGTGGGCCAATTGAGTAACGTAAGTGACAATAAATTACAACTCTCTTCCAAGTGAAGAGAACGACGACAAAGTCTTACCTAGTAAGTGTGTACTCCCTGAGTCCTGAATGCAGGTTCATGGCAGAAAAGGTACCTATACATCCACGCAACCTTTTATCTCGGCCAATCTTCCACGTTACGAAGAGCGGGCTGTGAAATGAGAGAGAGAAAAAAGAAGAATGACCAGGGTGCTACCCATCCTGGAGAACCAAGCTGTGCCTGTAAAATGGTGTTGCCTCCATGACCAAAACATCTCTTAAGTTGGCTGCATGCACCCTTTTCTAAACTCTTTAGAACGGAGGTCCCTAACCATTTGGGCGCCAGGGTCTGGTAACATGGAGAGGTTTTTTCACGGACTGGAGTGGGCGTGGTTTTGTGGGCTGCCTGCATCCCGTGGATGGGGCTTTGTTTGTGCGGACCGGTTGCTGGCATATCGCGGCACGGTACCGGTCCATAGACCGGGGGGGGGGGGGGTTGGGGATCCCTGCTTTAGAATATTTTTCTTGATGCTTTCTAAACTTGCTAGTCTTCCTGAAGACATTTCATCAGCAGACTAGGTAGCATCACTGGTGAAGGGAGGTGTGGAATTTACTGGCTGTTTATAGAGTTTATTTTACTAGCTTTATTGGAGTATTGTTTCTTTTTTGATTGCTTTTTGGGCAGGGTATTGTTTCTTCAGGGACTGTTCTTATCTGGAGGTGATTCCCGCTTCTCTGGGTTGGTTAATAGGTGTGTGCAGAGAATAGGTATTTTAAGACCTATTTTCCTGCTTTCCTTGATCTTTGGCTGCCTTCTTTATTGGATGGCATATTAGATGAAGCATATATTGCTGGCTCAGGAATTCTGGGAGTTGAAGTCCACAAGTCATAAAAGACCCAAGGCTCCCCACCCCTGGTCTAGTGGTTAAAGCACCAGGCTAAAAAGCAGGAAACCGGGACTTCTAGCGCCATCTTAGCCATGAAAACCAACTGGATGATCTTAGAGCAGTCACACTCAACCCAGCCCACCTCACAAGATTGTTGTTGTGGAAAAAACAGAAGGAGGAAGATGCATTGGGTATGTTTGCCATCTTGAGTTATTTGTGAAAACAATAATAGGCAGGATATAAATAAATAAGCAAGCAAGTATCCTGCAAACTCCACTCCCATCGGTAGGAAGAGAAGCAAGCTCGGAACACCATCAGCTGCATATATGTTTTACAAGGAGAATATGTTTCACCAGACCCGATTGTAAATGATGCTACTGTGTTTCCCTGAAAATAAGGCCGGGTCTTATATTAATTTTTGCTCCAAAAGACGCATTAGGGCTTATTTTCCCAGTTAGGGCTTATATTTGGGAAAATATGGTACTAAATGTATCCGCCTGGCTGACAATCTTAATTGGGGCTTATTTTTGGGGTGGGGCTTATTTTTGGGAAAACATGGTATTTCAGCCCTGCTGAATATTCAGCATTATTCATAGCAAATGAAGTGAGAATGTTTAGCCAAAACTTGCACAACCAGTTTTGGGCAAAAAGATTTATTTGACTCGTGTAAAAGGAACTGTTCTTGGGGCCGAAGACAAGACCAAAATTATATTTGATTCCAATTAATTTCAATCTAAGGACATTAATTACATCATATTTTTAAATAATGTTCTATTTCTGTCCTATTTACAGTTTGGCTTCAATTAAGAGAAGCTGAAAGTAAGCTTTTCAAGGGACAATGGTCACACATCTCTTGAGCTGGGATAAATATTAGCATTTTCCTTCTACCATTCACATACAGTTCACTTTCCTTTAAAAAAAAAAAAAGAATGTGGAACAGGGTGTCCCACATTTTATTGTTTGTAGTCATAATGAGCCGATGGCAGCCTAAAAATGCAGCAAGCTTCCCAGATCGGACCAAAGACTTAACTAAGAAGTTCGGCTCTCTGTTTCAAAGATGGCTAACCAGATATTGTGAACAAAGGACATAAAAAGAAGGAAACACTCTTTCTTGCGTCAAACCCCCACAATGTTAGGCATAGAAGATTAAAGTGTGCTATAACATTAGATTATTTGATAGTTCAAAATTACAGCAATGTAGTTGATCACAGATCAATTGGACGTCAAATGAGAGTGAATGGAACTTTAGTTTGATCTAGGGCAGGGGTCTTCAAACTTGGCCCTTTTATGACTTGTGGATTTCAATCCCCAGAATTCCTCAGCCAGTGTGCCTGGCTGAGGAATTCTGGGAGTTGAAGTCCACAAGTCATAAAAGGAGCAAGTTTGAATAGATAGATAGATAGATAGATAGATAGATAGATAGATAGATAGATAGATAGAGTAGATAGATAGATAGAGTAGATGGATGGATGGATGGATGGATGGATGGATAGAGAGATAGATAGATAGATAGATAGATAGATAGATAGATGATTTCAAAAAAGGGAACAACCGGTTCTCGACGTGGATGCCGCTTCCGGAAGTCTGTTCTGGTCCTGGGCAACAAAAAATTAGCTACCGGTTCTGCTGAAGTGGTGCAGACCGGCTAAATCCCACCAATGGACTGACCCTCTAGTTACAGACCAGTATAGCAAGAGATCAATTAGCAGCAAGCCAGCAGGTATGTCTTGACCAGCTTTTGCTCAGAGAAGAAGATGAAAAAAGCAAAGACCACAAACACAGCCAATGAGGCTCTATTTAGCAGGCTACAGTAAGTTTCCGCACTGAGAAACTAGTGTAGATAATTATAGGGTAATTTAATCTGTTTAAGCTGCTAATTTTCAAGCTTCCTGCTGTGCGAGAACTGCTAGTAATAAATAAACTTGGTCACTTAAGAGCGCCATCCATATGCACATGCTTTACTAAAATGGTATCAAGTCTTTGCCATAAATGGATTGCAATATAGCAGGATCACACAGATGATGGAGTAGTTAGTGGTAGGGACAGGTGGTATTTGTGACTATGGCATTTAGAAGTAATTAGGCTGAGCAGCACAAAAAGGCTAAGTGTTTCTGTTGTCACAGTTATTTTTTAATCTGCATAGCCCATTAAACAAAAGAGAAGTTTTGTCAATCTTCAAGGTAGACATGACCTGGAGACGGACTCGTGCTACAGCTGGATCCCTTCCAGGGTACACTTTTTAATCTCCTTGATTAAAAGAAAACTTTTTTTCCCTGAGATGAAAATGATATTCACTTCCAAGCTGAATTTGGAAAAACTCAAAGCTTGGGTCAAGCCATCAAATACTGGTTTATGCCTGTGATGTCATCATAGTTTCCAAGCTTCATCCAAAGCAGTGGTTCTCAACCTGTGGGTCGGGACCCCATTTGGGGTCAAACGACCATTTCACGGGGTCACCAAACAAGGCTGTCTGCCATTTTTTCCCCCTTTTCTTTGGCCACGCCCCTGGCACCCGGTGATGTATAAGTGGTTGGGGGTCACCACAACATGGGGAACTGTATTATGGGGTTGCGGCATTAGAAAGGTTGAGAACCACTGATCCAAAGAATCACAGGTTACAACACAACATTTCCATTCTCCTTCCAAGTTCTGAGCTGAGCTTAGCACCCAAAGCCTTAGTTCCTTTGGTATATGCTTTGTATTAATACTTTTAAACAAGGTAAAAATGAACAACTAAAATATAAAGAAGACGGAAGAAAAAGAAATCAAAGAAAAAGCGAACAGTGCAAGAAAAATAGTTGAAAAAAAGAAAAAAAGATATAGTTTCTGATATTCTTCAACAACCGTTTTAAGTAGAAATATCTCTTAACCTCTCTAAGTTACATCATTTTGCCCGATCCTTCTATAATTTATCCTATCTAATCATCAAAACCATAAATCACAAATTAATTGTTTTTATATTTATGCAAAATATCCATAAGAGCCTTCCAGTCACCAATAAATTGTAGGAGGAGAGCAGGCAGAATTGGGGAACGGAGTTAAACAAGTCATAAGCCCTTACATTGCCACAATGGTCCAAGCCCTCTTGAATTCTTTTGATCCTTATCTGGTGCCAATTTTATATCGAACTTTAGCTGACTAGATTATGTAGAGGCTTGAGCAATAAATCATCTGAAATGCCACTTAACCTTTTGCTCTGATTCTTTGCGCCTGACATAAATGTAGATAATGTCTTTTCTCTAACCAAAGAAGTTAATCTCTATTTCAGCAAAATCTGTTGCATATGTATAGCATCTTCTACCTCTAGTTCAAATGATGATTTCTGGTTTTTGTAAAATGAAGCTGAATATGGAAAACATTTAAGAAAGAAAGGCATCCAGGAGAGTCTATTTATGCTATGAAATCAATCTTCCTGCTACATGTGGAACTCAGACGGAAGAATCCTTGGAAAACATCTAGCCCACCTGTGTTTGAACACATTTAATGCTGTAAGTATGTCTCCTGCTCTGCTAAATTTCTAATTTTTACTTGATTTCTTAGAAGGCAGCAGACACTACCAGCATTAAAAAATAATAATGTGTTATTAACCATCAATCATCATGTATCTAAAAACAAATCTCAATTCTTTAAATGTTGACCTTCTATTCATGGTTTTCTGTTGTAAGTCAAAAAAATCTGTATTAATAGCTGCATCCGAAGTGAAGTATTTAAGTCGTCGTTTTAAAAGTCAGATTAAGAGATTCTTTGCCTTAATGGTCAATGACATCAGGAAACAGTAGCTGTTTTGCTACAGTGACTGGCAGGTAGAGATTATGCTTCGGCATAAGGAGTTGGGAAAACCTATTTCCTTATTGTATTAAATCGCTAGTTGCTTCCTAGTGCTTAGCTGACTGTATACTTCCATACACATAAAATAATATATGGATATTTTGATTTAACTAGAGTCTAAATCAGTATCAATGTTTGTCAATTATGAAGGATAATAAAATCATTTGAAAATCAGAAGATAATGCAAATTGGCAAAGAGACTGTGGCCATTTATCAAACATAATAAACATGGGCATAGTTATTATGAAACTCCAAATAAAAACTCGGTCTTTGATCAACTTTCTTAATACTAAGGGTAATCCTTGCATCTCAAAAAATAGATTGTTTTCCTTAATTTATCTGCTTAGGATGCCCTCTGTGCTGTACAAAATTCTAGGAAATGTTGCTTGACCCATGTTCAAGTAATAGAAGAATGAAAGGCCAACTAATTCTCTGTGAATTGGAAATATATTTTAATACATTTCAAATGGTAAATATTGTAAAGCATGGGAAGGAAGGAAGGAAGGAAGGAAGGAAGGAAGGAAGGAAGGAAGGAAGGAAGGAAGGAAGGAAATAGGAGGAAAGAATGGTGGAGGGAGGGAGGGAGAGAAAGAGAGAGAGAGAGAGAGAGAGAGAGAGAGAGAGAGAGAGAGAGAAAGAAAGAAAGAAAGAAAGAAAGAAAGAAAGAAAGAAAGAAAGAAAGAAAGAAAGAAAAAGAATTTTCACCAGGTAGTGCCTGCTAAATTTTCTAGAACCCCAGCAATTGTTGAGATGCTGTTGGCAAACCAATGCAATAGGCAATATTTGCAGAATCCTATGTTATTCACGGCAATGGGTTCTCTCTGGATAAAAATATTTGGAAAATGCTACACTATTTCCCTTAAATTACTTTTAATATACCCTTTATTCTTTAGTTTTGCCTCTTTGCACCTGGATTCCATTGTGACATTACTTTATATCACACAACAGGGGAGGATGGACCCACTTTCCTTTGTTCAAGCAGATTCTGAAGGACAAGGCTTTAAGCACCTGCAGCTAATGGCTCTTTTGAAAGAAGGGACACTTCGAAGTTGTTACTTTAAAGCAGAACACAAACAATTCATCCTGTATCTTTTTGTCTTGGAAACATTTACTGGCTAAAGCAAACTTACAAGTTTATTTATTTATGAATTTATAAACTGCTTCAGGGGGAGGCTACTTTCAGCAGGGTTCAGACGCATGGATTGCAGCCAATGTAAGAACAGTGAGATACAGTAACACATAGTAACAGAAAATACAGTTCTGCTCAATTTTAGACATAATCTAAAATTACAGTAAAACTGTAATTAAGGGATTATTCCTTGAGCTTTAACAGTGCTTAAGTCCCAAAGATGTTCTGGAACAGAACAAGTTTTTATCAGTTGCTGGAAGGTTAGGGGAGGGAGTGAACCCTTAGGAGGCTTTCTCAAGTTCTCATGTCTGTCACCTAATGCAAGGGTAGGCAACCTTGGCTCTTTTATGACTCGTGGACTTCAACTCCCAGAATTCCTGAGCCAGCATGGCTCAGCTTGGAAACCTCTCCCTTTCCCCTCAGCATGGCCGGCTCAGGAATTCTGGGAGTTGAAGTCCACGAGTCATAAAAGAGCCAAGGTTGCCTACCCCTATCCTAGGACGAAGATTAGGAGCAGGGGTCTTCAAACTTTGCCCCTCATGACTCGTGGACTTCAACTCCCAGAATTCTTGAGCCAGCCACGCTGAGGGGAAAGGGAGAGGTTTCCAAGCTGAGCCATGCTGGTTCAGGAATTCTGGGAGTTGAAGTCCACGAGTCATAAAAGGGCCAAGTTTGAAGACCCCTGACCTAATGCACCACCTCTTCTACAGAGCTAATATCACTGTAAGTATCTCCTTTCTGTACCATAAACGTACTTTTACAGAATCCTACAGTATTTTAAAAGGCACTGAAATGCAAGTACAGGCCAGCCTTCGAGTTACAAGTTTATTTAGCAGCTGTTCAAAGTTACAATGATGCCCCCCCCAAATGACTTATATGACCATTTTTCACACTTACGACCGTTGCAGCATCCCCATGCTCAAGAGATTAAAATTCAAACACTTGGCAACTGGTTCGTATTTATGACGGTTGCTGTGTCCCCGGGGCTCATGTGATCCTGACAAGCAAAGTCAATGGGGGGAGCCAGATTCACGTAACAACCGTGTTGCCAACTTAACAACCTCAGTGATTCCCATGTGACAAGAAATGCCCTCAAGCTATCTCGTTTAGCAATGTACATTTTGGGCTGAATTGTGTTCATAAGTCAAGGGCTACCTGTATCACAGCCATCACTGTGGCATATCCCTATCAACACATCAGAGGTTACTCTCTGAAGACGGTTTCTCCTCCATGACTGGACGCAAGCCAACATTCATGGTAGCCATGCTTCTTCACCAGCTAGCTCAGCAAATGGAAAGATTGCTAACCAGAGTAGTTAAAGAGCTGGGCGGATTTATGGATAAATAAATTAAAGGGCAATGACGCAACTCCTTAACAGATTGGACTGAAATATGGGAGACACAGCCAAAGAGTAAGAAACTCAACGCCACACACGCTGGCATTTGATCTTTTGTGGTCAAGAAGCAAAGTCCAGGCAGGCCAATTCTCCAGACAGCATGCTTCAAAGCAGCCCAAACAATGAAAACCAGCAGATTAACCACCGCCTTACTCAGCCCTGAAAATTCTGGTCCCAATTATGATGTTATGCTGAAACCACCATAAGTGGCAGACTACCCATATGCCCGGAAAAATTCCAAGTCCAACAGATTAAAAAAAAACCTAACCCCAAATTTTATTCCTTCTTTGGGAAGGCTTCTATTTCACTGTAACTTCTTTCTTGCCCCTAATTCTCTATCCTTTCCCTAATATTCTCCAGGGCTTTTTCACAATCTGAACAGAAATTGAAATGGCTGTTTATTCAGGTGCTCAAATCCACGTAGCCTTTAGACCGCCCGTTCTGCTTTGATGCTCCAGGTTGGCAGAAGCAGATCCAGAAATGGCAACTGAGAAATATAATGAACCCAGCTAAGGCTTGCAAAGACTGTCATACAACAACAGTTTTAAATCTTGTTCCTCTGCTCCACCAAGTTTTTAAATGAAGTATTTTGAATGCTTTGCTGTTTGCCAGTTAATTATGACTGTGTGCTCACAAAAGACTGCTTAATCTATGAAGACTCTTTAGGCCTGGTTGCCAAGCTTGCCTTATGTTTAAAAAAAAACATGCAACATTAGATAAACTTTGCACCAGTTTATCGCCAGCAGCCAAGAATAACAGGAAGTGTCAGCAAATATTGTTATGTACACCACCCATGGCACAGAGTTGAGTTCACTCAGATAATCTATAAATATAAGCTTTAATCAATTCAAAAACGAAGACTGCTTTGATGTGAGCTCAACTTCAGGTTGACTTCCTGGATTTATTCATGTTGTTTCCTTGGCAAGCATTCAAAAGTGGATAGCCGTTTCTTTCTTTTCAATTTCTCAGTCTAGCCTACAGATCTGTTAATTTCTGGGATCTCCTAGCCAAGTAGGAATCAAGTCTGACTTCGCTTCGCTTTTCTAATCCGCCAAGGCTTGTTAGGGGTTGACACCAAGCTGCGATTTCATCTTTTATGCAATCGGATTTAATAAGTTGAGAAAGGTATCCGCTCTGTGTATGTTGTAAGGATTGTTTTAGCAATGCTGAAACTGTAGAAAATTGAAGGCAGACCATGTAATTTGGATGCAAGAAGCCAAGGAGTCATTCCATGAATTTCAACTATGGGAAATGACACAATTCCTGAGCAATACTGGCTCTGAACTAGACAGAGAAATAGTTTTGTATGTCATCATCCTACAGAACAGAATAACAGAATTGAAGGCGACCTTGGGAGTCTTCTAGTCCAACTTCGCCTGCTCAAGCAGGAGACCCTCCACCATTCCAGACAAATGGCTGTCCAGTCTCTTCTTAAAAGCCTCCAGTGATGGAGCACCCACAACTTCTGGAGGCAAGTTGTTCCACTTTCAGGAAATTTCGGCTTATGTCTAGATGGCTTTTCTCTCCTGGATTAGTTTCCATCCATTGTTTCTTGTTTCGCCTTCTGGTGCTATGGAAAATAGGTTGATCCCCTCGTCTTTATGGCAGCCCCTCAAATATTGGAAGACTGCTGTCACTGTCGCCAGTAGTCCTTCTTTTCATTAAACTATTGGGGTGGGGTTTGCTTCTTGCTCCTTTAACCTACTTATTTGAGTGGGAAACCTTCAGATTCTGCCTTCTATGCCTGCTGTAATTTCTCCTAATAAAAGTTCCTTTTGGGATGACTCCGTTCCAAAAGTTCTGCTTTCTTGGGAAGGGGTTTTGAAGCGGATCATTACACATATTTAATTCTTGCAACTGTTCTTCATACATTTTAACATCCAGTCTCCTAATCATCTTTGTTGCTCTTCTCTGCACTCTTCCTAGAATCTCAACATCTTTTCTACATCACAGCGACCAAAACTGGATGCAGTATTCCAAGCGTGGCCATACCAAGGCGTTATAAAGTGGTATTAACACTTCGCGTGATCTTGATTCTATCCTTCTGTGAATGCTGCTTACGACTGTGTTGGCTTTTTTGGCAGCTGCAGCACACAGCTGGCTCATATTTAAGGGATTGTTCACTAGGACTCCAAGATCCCTCTTGCAGTTACTGCTATTGAGCCAGGTTTCACCTAATCTGTACCTGTACATTTGGTTTCTCTTGCCTGTGTAAAACCTTACTTTTCTTTTCCTCTATGTTGAATTTCATTGTGTTAGATCGGGCCCAGTGTTCAAGTCTGTCGAGATCCATATGGATTTTGAACCTGTCTTCTAAGCTGTTGGCTATTCCTCCCAGTTTAGTGTCGTCTGCTAATTTGATGAGTTCCCTTTCTATCCCCTCACCTAAATTGTTTATGAAGATGCTGATTCTATGTTCTTAAGCTATTTTTTCCCCATGCCAATTTATAAACAAAAGGGGCTCTACCTGATAAGGGAGACTTTTGTGTCATCAGAGAAGACAACTACTCTCATACAGCTGCCACCAAAAGCTAGTTCCCAAATTGCTTGCTCTACATTTCCTTCCTGCAGCACGTCATGTCTAGTCTCAGAAGATATTATGACAGGGTAGCATCAGTACTTTAGTATCAGATATTTATGGGAAGTGAAAGTTTCACTGGAGTGTTGTTTTTTGCAGCACCAAGTAATATCAGCATGTATTTGGAACTATTTGTCTCTTCTGAGAGAATCTGAAGCAATTTCTTTTTTCATGAACTTGGCAATTCTCAATAGGAAAACCTGTAAGAACCAACAGTTTTTGCTCACATCGGTATGACTGTAGAGCAGCAGATATTAAAATCTACATGTACTTTAAATTATGCCAGGAACGCACATCACAACTATGACATTGATATTAATTTAAAACTGTACTGTAGTTACAACTCTCTGATCAAAGGTTGACTCCTTGATAGACATCCCTTTATCTGTTCTATCATCTGCCCTGATTTGACTTATAATGCAAACATAAAAGGTATGGGAGTAGTGCTAAATTTGTAGACACATCTGTCTCAAGTGGCTAAAATTAAATTTTGCTGCTCAGTACAATCAAATCTTTAAGAGCAGGAAGGAGAAATTTCCTGAAAGACACATTAACCAGGGGAACGGCTTGCCTTCAGAAGTTGTGGGTGTTCCGTCAGTGAAGGCTTTCAAAAAGAGACTGCACAGCCACTTGTC
Organism: Crotalus tigris; assembly: GCF_016545835.1. Classification (NCBI taxonomy): domain Eukaryota; kingdom Metazoa; phylum Chordata; class Lepidosauria; order Squamata; family Viperidae; genus Crotalus; species Crotalus tigris. The sequence goes on along the minus strand of NW_024097480.1, from coordinate 683,428 downwards.
CAAATTGGTATAGTCTCCTTGTGCATGAGGGGTTGGATTAGAAGACCTTCAAGGTCCCTTCCAACTCTGCTATTCTGCTTTTTTTCTCAATATTGTTTCTAGATTTGTGTTTTTATAATGGCAACTTCTCCTAAGAAGGAAAATTAAAACAGCCCTGAGTTTCAATGGACTCCAAAAGACGGTAGAGGACAGGAAGGCCTGGAGGAACGTTGTCCATGGGGTTGCGATGGGTCGGACACGACTTCGCAACTAATAACAACAATCCTTGTAAAAAAAAAAAAACCAACAACAACCCTGAAATTTATTCTGGAATAGCGTTTCTCAACCATAGCAAATTTAAGAGGTGTGAATGTTGATTCTCACAATTCCTGGGAATTGGTACATACTTCTTAAAGTTGCCATAGTTGAAAAACACAGTTCTAGAAGACACTGAGAATCTCACAAGGTGATCAAATGTAAGTATTCATCACTTCCTGAAAGTCTTTGGAAGGAGAGAATATGATGAGTTTTTCGATCCAATCAAGTGGTTGTTTTGTATCCCAACAGATTTGATGCCCACAGATTTCTTTGTTTGCTCATCAAGTACTGATGTTTATGCCTATCTCCTGTCACCAATAACAACTGTCAGACTATAGTAGAAGAGCAGAGCCGGAGGAAGTGGATTTAAATGACTCATCAGTCTAGAATTTTTAGGTTCCCACAAACGGTTTAAGTCCAACTTGTCTTGAACTCCATTGACCGTTATCTGGTGCCAATTTAATATTGAACCGTAGTTGACTAGATTCTTGTGTATAGGCTTGAGCAATAAATTTTATTAAATGCAACTTAACGTATGGTCCTGATTCTTTGCCCCTGACAAATTTCAAACCATCAGAGGACAGGACAAGAAACAATGGATGGAAACTAATGAAGGGGAGAAGCAACCTGGAATTAAGGAGAAACTTCCTAACAGTGAGGACAATTAACCAGTGGAATGGCTTGCCACCAGAATGGCTTGCCACCTCATCACTGGAGGTTTTTAAGAAGAGACTGGACAGCTACCAGTCTGAAATGGTATGGGGTCTCCTGCTTCCAACTGTATTCTGATTGATTGATTGAAATAGACACTAAAGGTGAGGATAATCAGAACGCATGGACCTTTTACCTGTAAAAGCTCCTCACTACACTTTTCCACTGGGATTACAGCCATAAAATTATACACATAATAATGATGGCTAAGCTCTCATCTGAAACAAACCCATTTAAATTAATTGTCTAAGCAAAATACAGGTAATCCTTACTTAACAACCACTTGTTCAGTGACTGCTGGAAGTTGCAAAAGCACTGGACAAGGAGACTTTGGCGGTCAATGGTGTCTCCCTGCAGTCAGAGGGTCGTGATTGCAATCAGCTGCCAAATATGACGGACAGCAGACATGTCAAACACAAGGCCCGGGGGCTGGATGCGGCCCGCAAAATGGTTTCATGCGGCCCGCAAAGCCATCCTGGAAACAGTGAGGGAACAGGCCCCACAGCCTTGGCCCTGGCCCAGGCCAGCTGGGAGCCAATGTACAAATTTGTGGTGGCCATCTATGCTGAAACGCATTCAGTCTTAGCTCCACAAGGCTGTCCGGAAACAGCAAGGAACCAGCCCCTGCCGCGTCGGCCCCGCTACCTGGGTGCATGCTGGGGAGGTATCACCCTTTGTGAGGAATGAAGAAATGGACCATGCCTTGGGGCTTGCCCCGGTCCCACCCCCTTCTGCCAGAGACCCTTAGATCTGTCCCATTCCTGCCCAGGCCCCGACAGGCACCCTTGACGCGAACGATGTAGAGCTGGCCATGCCCACCCAGTAGGCCATACCTACTCCATCCAGGCTCACCCAGTAGGCCGCATCCACCCTGGCCACACACACCCGTCCCCCGAGGGCAACTGCAATGCTGATGCGGCCCTCAATGAAATTGAGTTTGACATCCCTGACGTAGAGTCCCGCAGCCACAGTTGTCATTTGTCACCTTCCCTACCGGCTTCTGAGAAACAAAGTCCATCAGGAAGCTGGTAGGAGTTTGCCATTTTATCCACAACACGACTAACAATTGCATGGAATTCACTTAATGACACCAGCCGGAACTGCCACCATTGCTTTTGTTAAGTTGGCACAGTCATGTGATATTGCGCTTTACGACCACGCCTCTTGGTCATGGAGTTGCAGGTCCCAATTACCATCATTAAGCGAGGACTTAATGATGGTAATTGGGATGGTAATTGGTGTGGCAGCATATTTTGCCACACCAGGAAGCACCGGCTGTGTAGAACACCTTCCCTTCCAATTGGGCTGAACAACTGGCACTGTCACTTCCTGTCCATGTCCACAACCTTTTCTTGAAAACATTACAGGTAGTTCTCGACTTACAACAGTTCATTTAGTGACCGTTCAAAGTTACAGTGTCACCAAAGGAAGTGACTTATGAACTGTTTTTCACACTGACGACCCTGTGGTCACGTGCTCAAAATTCAGAGCAACCTCACTGATTTTAAAGCATGCTTACCAAACGCATTTACTTGTTACAGAATATTTCTGAACTTAATTGTACGGGCAGCAAACTAGTATTACAGCATTCCCCCAACAGAAAAGACTGCAGCAAATAAGCAACAGCAGCAACAGATACAAAACCAAAAATTTACTGCTGTGCCAGTTCAGAAAATATTGCCACAGAACAGGATTCCTCAACCTTAAGACAAGTGGACTTCAATGCCCACAATTCCCCAGCCAGCAATGTCTTAAAGTCGTAAGGTTGAGAAACACTGCCACAGAATATTTGAGAGTAGAAAACTAATATCAGAAGCTTGGGCAAACTGTCCCTGGAAAGAGTCAAATATTCCTGAAATGAAATGTATTAGCCTACTCCAACACTAGCTGCCTGAAAATTAGAGACACATCTTACTATTATGACAGATAAATATCAGTGGCAATACATCAGTGGGAGGTTAAAACACTCTTCTGCTTAAAATGTAATGGGGACATGGCTGTCCGGCCAAATAAACAAAAGATTAACTTTTCATTCTCTACATTATGAACAATGGAGGTGGGAAAACAAGAATGGAAGCAGTTATATTATTAAGAAAACAAGAACACACAAACCACCCAGCAAACACACGAGAACCAATCAACTTGGAACACAATTGCCTGGCCGCAAAATTCTTCTTGCCAATTTATTTATTTTTTTTAAAAAAACTTAAAATTCTCAAGCCTGGAGCCAAGGTACTTGGGAAGTTCGTGATGATTTCAGTTTCTGACCTCAACTGATTACTCAAAACTGCAGCCACTCCACATCCAGGAATTGTAGCAAGCCAATTCTCAACACCACATTCTGGGGTTTACAGCAATTCAGACACCAATTACAACAAGTTGCATGTCTTCAGAGCATGACCAAAAAACAGTGTTTCTCAACCTTGACAATTCCACAGCCAGCATTGCTGGCTGTGGAATTCTGGGAGTTGAAGTCCACATGCCTTAAAATTGTCAAGGTTGAAAAACACTGATGTAGGAGCTACTACCTGTCTATGGAGATTCTCAGTCAACCAGGTAATGTTTGTTCCAAAGGTACTTTTTCAAGAGACAACTGAACTAACTTTCTTTCTTCTTTCTCTTTCTTTCTTTCTTTCTTTCTTTCTTTCTTTCTTTCTTTCTTTCTTTCTTTCTTTCTTTTTCTTTCTTTCTCCTTAAAGACGTTTCACTTCTTATCCAAGAAGCTTCTTCAGTTCTGAGAACTGAACTGAACCAGAACTGAAGAAGCTTCTTGGATAAGAAGTGAAACATCTTCAATGAAAAACAAAGAAAGTCCAGTGGCCCCTTGAAAAAGCACCTTTGGGACAGGAGCTTCTACCTTTATTCATTAGCTGTTGTCTAGCCATAATGCTGAGGTGGCGCAGCAGTTAGGGTGCAGTACTGTAGGCTACTTTAGCTGACTGTGTTCAGCAGGTCAGCGGCTCAAATCTCACCGGCTCAAGGTTGACTCAGCCTTCCATCCTTCCGGGGTAGGTAAAATGAGGACCCAGATTGTTGGGGGCAATGTAAATATATATATACATTGCTTACTGGTATACACCGCTTAGAGAGTGCTTGCACTTAAAGCGGTATATAAGTCTCATAAATAAATAAATAAACTATCACTATGACTGAAGGCAAATATATGTGTCCCAGGATAATGTTGCAGGATCCAACCTGAGTCGGTCACTGGGACCAAATGTTTAGTCTTCCGAGCTTTCGGACTCGTGCTGAAGCCCATCCTCAAAGAACTTCCCTCTAATTGAATGTGTGACTATTTGTTCAATAGACTATCATTTATTAAATCATAACCCTGACTGCTCTTTAGAAGGCCAGATCCTGAAGTTGAAACTCAAGTACTTTGGCCACCTAATGAGAAGGAAGGACCCACTGGAGAAGAGCCTGATGCTGGGAAAGATTGAAGGCAAGAGAAGAAGGGGACGACAGAGAAGGAGGTGGCTGGATGGAGTCACTGAAGGAGGAGGCGTGAGCTGAAATGGACTCCAGAAGATGGCAGAGGATAGGAAGGCCTAGAGGAACATTGTCCATGGAGTCCCGATAGGTTGGACACGACTTCACAACTAACAACAATTGCTAGGTTCGCATATGGTGTAAGAGAGCAGGTGTGTTTAAGACAGATATATTATGGTTCTGTTTCTCCAAATGAGGTTTTGTTCTCTCCCTCGAGGACAATTTTTATTTCTTCCACATACAGTAATAGAATTCCATCGTAAATAAAGAAAATGCAAAGATGGGCACAGAGGTACAGTATGGAACTAAATCTACTCTGTTCTCATAGAACTATAAAAAGCAAGCACTGAAAGGGATCTTGGAAATCAGAGTCGACATCTGTTGTTCAGTGTAGAAATCAACTATTGCAGGGGTCTCCAAACCTGGCAACTTTAAGACTTGTGGGCTTCAACTCCCAAAATTCCTCAAACCAGAATTTTGAAAATCGAAGTCCACAAGTCTTAAAATGGTTAAGTTTGGAGAACCCTGTTCTATTGCATCACTAGTGGGTGATGATTATGGAACTAGCAGTAGTCTTTCTTTATCTACAGAGGTTCTGGGCTTATCCAGCTTTGCCCAGACCATCAGCAGAAACACACCTAGTGTGGAAGAAAGAGACTCCAAATCTTGTCCCTAGAAAGTCCAGCTGCCTCTTGAAAAAGCACTTTTGGGATGTCCAGAACCTGGATGGCCGATAATCTCCATAGGACAGTGATGGCGAACCTTTTAGAGACCGAGTGCCCAAACTGCAACCCAAAACCTACTTATGCATCGTCAAGTGCCGGGTGGGTGTGGCCCATTGGGTGGGTGTGGCCCATTGGGTGGGCGTGGCCCATTGGGTGGGCGTGGCTGCAGTGGTAACGGCAGACTGGGTGGGACTAAAAAGTTCAATCAATCAATTCCAACTTTGCAAGATCTTTTTTTCCCCGCGAGAAGTTGAAATTGATTGATCGATTGAACCTTTTTTTTTGCACATGGTGGAGGCCTAAAGTGAAAAGGTTGTATAAAACCCAGCTGAAGGCCTAGGACTGGGGCGACGGTGCGCGTACCCACAGAGAGGGCTGTGCGTGCCACCTCTGGCACCGTGCCACAGGTTCGCCACCACGGCCATAGGCATTTGACAATTACAGTTTCGGTGGTATTTGTTGGGAAAGTAACTTGCAACTTTTTTCAATACAATCAGTTTCCAATGAGTTTCCATAAATAGCCACACCGTAAATATAACAGCATCTTTTAAAAAGATGTTAAGATTTTGTTTTAGGAAAGATACCCACACTTGGTTTTTGAAGAAAACCCTGAGAGTGGAGCTACTGTGAGTAATGAACATCCTCGTGGGGGTTTGTTTGACATATGGTTACCCTTCATAGGCCAAAAGGTTACAGTCGTGACTTTAGATGGTTGGTTTTTATTCAAGGAAGGAAATGTCAACTTCAATTCTTCAGTCTCTTTCTGGAATGAAGCAGCACAGAAGGGAATCAGATGATGGGATGGGAAGAAAGGAGAGGAGAGGAATGGGGAGAGGAGAGGACGGGAGGAGAGAGGAGAGAGAAGGAGAAGGGAGAGAGGGAAAGGAGAGGGAGAGGAAAAAGGGAAAGGGAGAGGGAGAAAGGGGAAAGGGAGAGAGGGAAAGGGAGAAAGAGGAAAGAAGAAGGGAGAGAGAGAGAAAAGAAGAGGGAGAGGAAGAAGGGAAACAGGGAAAGGAAGAGAGACAGAAAGGGAGAGGGCAGGAAAAGGGGGGAAAGGAGAGAGAGGAAGGGAGAAAGGGAAAGGGGAAAGAAGGAAAGGGAGAGGGAAAAGAAGAGGGAGAGGAAGAAGGGAAACAGGGAAAGGGAGAGAGACAGAAAGGGAGAGGGAGAAAGGGAAAGGGCAGGGAAAGGAGAGAGAGGAGAGAGGAGAGAGGGAAAGGGAGAAAGGGAAAGGGGAAAGAAGAAAGGGAGAGGGGGAGAGGGAAAAGAAGAGGAAGAAGGAAACGGGGAAAGGGAGAGAGACAGAAAGGGAGAGGGAGAAAGGGAAAGGGCAGGGAAAGGAGAGAGAGGAGAGAGGAGAGAGGGAAAGGGAGAAAGGGAAAGGGGAAAGAAGAAAGAAAGGGAGAGGGGGAGAGGGAAAAGAAGAGGAAGAAGGAAACGGGGAAAGGGAGAGAGACAGAAAGGGAGAGGGAGAAAGGGAGAGGGCAGGAAAAGGAGGGAAAGGAGAGAGAGGAAGAGAGAAAGGGAAAGGGAAAAGAAGGAAAGAGAGAAGGGGAGAGGGAAAAAGGGAGGGAGAGGAGAGGGAGAGAAAAGCTAACTAGCTAGCTCCAGCATAGAACTGCCTTAAAGATGCAGCAGTTGGGACACAAAGAAGAAAGGAAATAAAGCAGGTAATTAATGGCTGCCATGGAGAAATTCATCAGCACAATTCAGCATAAATCATCCAAAAGGGCTCTGCCAGAGACAGACAGAGATAAAAGCAAGCTAGGTGTCTTTGGCTCCAGTCTGATGTCTCAGCCACAAAATTATCTTCTCACCCCCAAGGCTGGCTGAACCCTTAGGCTTTAGCACTTTAATGAAGGTAGCTCTGGGAAAATCTCACAAAGAGAAGTGGGGGGGGGGGAAGCGTTAATTCTTAACTGCTGCTTTAAAAGGTATGACCATTAATGCTGCTTTCCAATTTAATCTTTGCTTAAGTCTTGAAGCAAGGTTTGCATCTGCTGCTGTTCCTCTTTGGGTGTAACCCAGTCTGGAGATAATCAAATAAATGGAGGCTCAGTAATTAAAAATTGCAGCGGGGACAAGCAATGGGTGGAGCGTGCTTGCAGTCAACAATTGAATGGAGGGAGAAATGGCTTTATTTATTCATTTAGCTACTTATTTAGTTAACTGGCCCGATCTTGCCATTCATAAAACCCTAAAGCAGATCAGACCTACAACAGAACAGTTTGATTTTAAAAAGGATAAAGCAAACGCCATTTGGATAAAGGCTTCAGAAAAAGAAGCAAATCACGGAAGACAAAGGAGAACTATGATAGAAGCTTGGAGAGAGAGGGTAAATTATAAATATAAATATAAAGGAGAATGGAAGTCTATATTGCTTTTTTCCCTTTCTTTTCTATTTCTTTTTCTCTTTCTTGTGACTTTTCTCTATTCCTCTTCTCGTCAATCCAAAACCTGCGTTTTTGTTCTGTTAAAAACTTCTGTAACAAAAATTATTTTAAAAATAAGAATAAAACCTTCCTATTAGTAGGCCCCAAATTCCCGAAACCCAAGGTCATGAGAGAGAAAGAGAAAGGGAGGGGGAGAGGAAATGGTGAGCAAAATCACTTGATGTTTCACACCCCAGCTTGTTACATCTGGGGTAACCAACCAAGACATGCTACTGTGATTAAATCTCAGGGTTCCAGGAGTGAGCATGATAGATTGATCAAATCTGATTATTTCGAACTAGCTTTACCAGATTGAATTAGCTCACACAAGAGAACCTGCTATCCTGTTCCCCATGCTAAGTAGCTTCCCTCAATATCTTTTATGGAGCTGTCTGTCTGTTGTTGTTGTTGTTAATTGTGAAGTCCTGTCCGACCCATTGCGACCCCATGGACAACGTTCCTCCAGGTCTTCCTGTCCTCTACCATCTTCTGAAGTCCATTTAAGTTCACACCTACTGCTTCAATGACTCCATCCAGCCATCTCATTCTCTGTTGTCCCCTTCTTCTATTGCCCTCCATCTTTCCCAGCATTAGGCCCTTCTCCAGTGAGTCCTTCCTTCTCATTAGGTGGCCAAAGTAGAGTTTCAACTTCAGGATCTGGCCTTCTAAAGAGCAGTCGGGATTGATCTCTTCTAGGACTGACCAGTTTGAACTCCTTGCAGTCCAGGGGACTCGCAGGAGTCTTCTCCAGCACCATAGTTCAAAGGCCTCAATTCTTTGACGCTCAGCCTTTCTTATGGTCCATACATTGCAACTGGGAAAACCATGGCCTGGACTATACGCACTTTTGTTGGCAGGGTGATGTCTCTGCTTTTTAGTATGCTGTCTAGATTTGCCATAGCTTTCCTCCCCAGGAGCAAGTGTCTTTTAATTTCTTGGCTGCAGTCCCCATCTGAGGTGATCTTGGAGCCCAGTAAAATAAAATCTGTCGGTTCAAATCGTGGCAGGGGGGAAACTTCCATATATAATTCCAATCAGGTATTCCCTCCTCAAAACAACAATAAAAAAAATCTATGGTTGGTGACATTTAAAACAGCTGTGCCATCCAGCAACCCCTCCCCCTCTTTGCAATCTCTTCCACCAACTGTCCACTTGGGAAGTCAAGAGGTCTTCTCAAACTCCGGCCAGGAAGATTTCAAGTACTCTCTCTTCCAGCACAAGTCAAAATCAACCTCAGATTACCCCAACTGATTTGCATCATTGGTGTGATGTTCCTCTGCCGTGAGACTCTTCATGTTATTTTTCAAGGGTTGCGCTTTGAATCTGTGGGTGAATAGCCATGAATTGGGGCGCCTGGCTAGCCACTGGTTTTCATTTCTTCCCACTTATTATTCCAAGAAAAAAAAAAACCCAGCAAATTCAAGGAAGAGCTGGCATTGTTTGTTCAGTAGCTTTCTGATCCTCCTTTCTCTCGGTTCTCATTGCCAACATCCATTCATTGATGATCCTCGCAGGAGAAGCCCCTGCTGAGCGCCACGCTGCTATCTCTTTCATACACAGCATTCCGGAGGCGCTTAAAAGATGCCACTTTTTAAAGCATTACCAATTTTGTGCGCAAAATGGTGAAAAGCAAATCAGGGCGATTCTGCAAATTGTCTTAATGTTTACAAGAAAAATATATGTGTGTCGGGGAGAGAATTGCATTGCTTTTTCCCTGGGGGGGGGGGGTTTCAAATACTCAACGTTAGGAGGAGTACTTCTCAACTTGCAAAAAAGGAGGAGAAAAGATCACCTACAAATGCAAGACTCTTCTTAACCTTATATTTTCTCAACCTCTCTGCAATTACTCTTTAGGACAGTTAGGAATGATATTCTAACGTGTCCAGGTGGCCCTGTTTGAGAAGGCAGATCTACAGTAGTAGATTGGTGATGTGCCATCAAGTCATTTTTGACTCATAGTGACCATGTAGATTTTCTCCATGAAGAGTATTAGATAGCTTTTATTATTCTGGCTGTTGTATGTTTTTCCTGTATCATGAGCCATTTTTGAAACCCTGGTAGACAGAAACCCTAGTAATTAAACTGTTGGATTAGGACTGGGAAAATTCAAGTTTAAATCCATTTTCAGCCAATGAAACTCTTCGGATGCCAGTCAGTGTCAGCCTAACCTATCTTATAAATTTGCTGGGATTAAAAATGGAGAGTGATCAACATGCAAGACACTTTGAGCAACTGGAGGGAAGGAGGGATGTAAGAAAAACTAACAAATGATAATACCTGGCCATTCTCTATAGACGCCTGCAAATAGTGCATCAAGGAATAGGAAACAGATACAATATTTAGAAACATAGAATGACGGAGTTGGAAGGGACCTTGGAGGTCTTCTATTCCAACCCCCCCCCCGCTCAAGCAGGAGATCCTATATACCATTTCAGACAATTGACTGTCCAATCTTTTCTTAAAAGCCTCCAGTGATGGAGCATCCACTTCTGGAGGTAAGCCGTTCCGTTCCACTGGTTATTTCAGTGGTTCTCAATGTTGTGGTGACCCCCAACCACTTATACATCACCGGGGGCCAGGGGCGTGGCCAAAGGGGGGAAAAATGGCGGACACCCCCGTGAAATGGTCGTTCGACCCCAAATGGGGTCCTGACCCACAGGTTGAGAACCACTGGGTTATTTATTCTCACTGTCAAGAAGTTTCTCCTTAATTCTAGGTTGCTTTTCTCCTTGTTTAGTTTCCACCCATTGCTTCTTGTCCTGCCTTCTGGTGCTTTGGAAAATAGATTGACCCCCTCTTGTTTGTGGCAGCCCCTCAGATATTAAAACTAGTCCTTCTTTTCACTGGACTAGGCATACTCAATCCTTGCAAACAGAAACTTGCTCTTCGAACCAAATTCAAATGACTGACATGTTAAAACTACAGCACAAAATCCCCTTCTAAACCAGAATCAGAAATTACTAATTCAAGTGGGTTTCCGGTTCTGATTTAAAGGGAAATCCTTCTAATTATTTAGCAGATTCTGACACAGTGAGCAAGTCCTAGTTATGCTGGTTGTTCGTCCATCGATTTCGATGAAGACCTTGACATCTTGTGGGTTATGGGCCATCAACGATGTGTCCGTAGGTGGCTAATAAGACCGATGTTAGCACGGAATGTTCTGCCACATACTGAACAAAGAAATGTAGACACTGTTAATTCAGCATTTACAACTCTGGCTTTGCAGAGTGCTCGCTTTTCTTGTGCCAAGATTGTCCTTCTGTGTTCATATGTCTGACAAGCCTGGTACACCAAGGTGTGCCATGTCAGTCGATCATGCGCCAGAAGTTCCCAAGATATGGTGTTAAAATCCAGGGACTTGAGAGAGGCTTTCAACGTGTCTTTGAATCGCTTCTTTTGTCCCCCGTGCGATCGCTTTCCTTGAGACAGCTCACCATAGAAGAGCTGTTTAGGGATGCGATGATCTGGCATCCTTACAACATGGCCTGCCCATGTTGCTACATAGAAAATGGAGGAGGGAAACTCCAGAGAAGCCAAACCTTTTTCCATTGAGGGCCCTTTGGATGTGATGAGACACAATCCCCACAAAAACTCAACCAATCTGATGGATTATTATGGGAATGGTAAGCCAACAATCCAGAAAGTCTTGGGTGGAGAAGGCTGCCCAGCCCTATGAGTAATTTTCCAACCTTGAACTGAATTAAAGAGCTCCCATTTGAACAATTTGCTAGTTGTATGAGACTTACTTTTGCATAGCACTCAACAGTTGAAAAATAAAACATGCTGGTGATAATGTCTTTATCATGATTAGCTTATTTACAACTTACAACAATCAATCAGTGGAACGGCTTGCCTTCAGAAGTTGTGGGTTCTCTATCACTGGAGGCTTTGAAAAAGAGACTGTCTAGACCAGTGGTTCTCAACCTTTTTAATGCCGCGATCCCCAACCGGTCGTAAGTCGAGGACTACTCAACCGGTCGTAAGTCGAGGACTACTCAATTGGTGCAGCACCGTTTGCAGAATGGACTTTTGGCGGGCTCAGCAGGCAGAGACAGCCTGGACAATTCCTATTGGCTTTTGAAAGCCAATAGAATTAGACTCTATTCAAGAGAGTTTATTCTATTGGCTTTCAAAAGCCAATAGAATAAAAGGGAGTAGCACAGCTAAGGAAAAGGGGGAAAAAATGGTGGACTGCGTTGTTTGGCGACCCCCGTGAAATGGTCGTTCGACCCCAAATGGGGTCCCGACCCACAGGTTGAGAACCACTGGTCTAGACAGCCACTTGTCTAGAATGATATAGACTCTCCTGCTTGAGCAGAGAGTTGAACTAGATCCCCAATTTTTTGGGCACCAGGGACCGGTGCCATGGAGAAAGGTTTTTCGTGGACCGGAGTGTGTGGTTTTGTGTGCTGCCTGCATCCCACAGATGGGGCTTTGCTTGTTTGTGCAGACCAGTTGCTGGCATGCCATGGCCTGGTACTGATCCACGGACCGGGGGTTGGGGACCCCTAAACTAGATGACCTCCAAGGTCCCTTCCAACATGTTATTCTATGTTCTATCTTTTTATCAGAACTGCTTTGAATGCTGACATCCAAATGCCAGAGAACAAAGAAGCATTGGATGTTTGTCACCCCAAGCAACTTCAGTGTTCCTAGAAATAATCTGTTGCCGAGACAAAAACCTCAACTGAAGAATAATGAGAGTAGGCAAATGGACAAGCTAATTATTAGCGTAAAGTAATCATCTCACAAAATACTTGAGATAACTATCAAAGCTGTTTTGAAGCCATCAATGGAAAACACTGGTTGGGGTGTTTCACCACATGACCTCACCATTATTTTAGGAAAGAATTTCTCTGTGTGTTCAGAGAACACCTAAAAGGAAGATGCTACAACGGATTAAAGAAAAAAACACTGCAGACTTTCAAAGCATCCCTTTCCCATGTTCATTTTACACTCACCTCTACCAAAACTCCACTTTTCTCCCCCAAACACCTATGTATCAGGTATCACTATTCCAATTGCAATTATTCTGCTGTAATATGATTTATAAACCTCAGTTTCATAAAATTATCAATCTCTGCAATTTGTGCCCGCAAATCATTTGCAAGTAGCGTGACTTCTTTAATAATCATTTTACCTGGATGTATTTTGATACAACTCAGTGTCTAAATTCCATTATGTTAAATCAGTGGTTCTCAACCTTTTTAATGCCGTGACCCCCCAACCAGTCATAAGTCGAGGACTACTCGACTGGTCGTAAGTTGAGAACTACTCAACTGGTGCAGCACCGTTTGCAGAATGGGACTTTTGGCGGGCTCAGCAGGGCAGAGACAGCCTGGACAATTCCTATTGGCTTTTGAAAGCCAATAAAATTAGAGTCTATTCAAGAGAGTCTATTCTATTGGCTTTCAAAAGCCAATAGAATAAAAGGAGTAGCACAGCTAAGGAAAAGGGGAAAAAAAATGGCGGACTGCATTGTTTGGCGACCCCCGTGAAATGGTCGTTCGACCCCAAATGGGGTCCCGAGCCACAGGTTGAGAACCACTGTGTTAAATGATAAAAAATCAATTATGAAAAGCCCTTAGTTTCATATTTTCTAATAAGCTGTCTGTTGTAGTTTAGACCCGTCTTTTTATGTGTGCTCTCTTTTTAAAAAGCATTTGTAATCTCCTTTTCCAGTTTTGCAGAATCAAGTGAATCCTTCCAAAACCTCTCAATTATGAAAACCCTTACAAAAATGCAACACTGATAGGCTTCCAAAATACCTGGCCATTAAGATTAAAAAGGCAGTTACTCCCCTCTCTGTTCTTGGATGCAAATGGTCAATTAAGATGGTTCCTAAACCACCGGTTTAAAATCAAAATAAATACAATCTGGAGAAGCTTGATATTTGTGAAAAGATTGGTTGTTTTGCTTGAATTTAGCAAATCTGTGTTGGCCAAAATCTTCCCATTCACATGCAGATAAAAGGTTCAATTAAGTTTTTAGTGAAAACTGGAACACTACTTTTTTTTAAAAAGGAGATTGTAGGTCAGGGTTGAAATGAGAGTCCTTGGTGCTCTTCAAGGAGAGAAGCAACCTAGAACTAAATAGAAATTTCTTGACAGTGAGAACAACTTGTCTCCAGAAGTTATGAATGCTTCAACACTGGAAGTTTTTAAGAAGAAACTGGACAATCATTTATCTGAAATGATAATGGTAATCATTTACCATTTGCTATTACGAAACCATTTTCTGAAGCAAGCCAAGGTTCCCCCCAAAAAACACGGGACTTCAGCTTTTCCCAATCTGATCTTCTTCCTGATATACTGGACTTAACCTCCATGTTCCCAGCCATCATGACTACGACCTCCTCAGGCATCACTACATGCTTGTAATCAAATCAGCACCAGACACCAACCACTCATCTGTTCAGTTATTTCACCTGCAAAAGACTTGGGGGGAAAAAAGTCACCCCACTTGGATGAAACCTCAAGGAATGAAGGAGACTGGAAAAGAACCTCTGTATCTAAAAACAGTTTTGCTGGAAAATCCTGCTTCGACTTTGATGGTAATGGCCCTTCACGCTATTCCAGGTTAATGAGATTCAGTCTAGGTGTGCCCCAATCTTCTACAAATATAGAATAACCCTAATCTTAAGATTTGAGCCCCATGAAGTTGTGTCAAGGTAAACATTTTAGAAATGTTTTCTAAAAGACAACATTTACGTGCAATGGAAGGACATATTTTTTTGCAAAGATCTAGCAAGAATGTGTTTTTTTTTGTTCTTGTTTTGTTCCTTTGTCATTATGTTACAGTTCTATTACTTTACTTTCATTTTTCTTCCTTTTTATTATTGTAAACCTTTTTATTATTATTAGAGGAGCCTCACGACGAGATAGGTGGCAAATAAATTTAACAAACAAATAAGGGTATGCCAGGAAGAAACTCTCTACATGGTTTATTGAAGAGAGTTCCATGGAATATATTCTCTGATTAGTCACAAACTAACCTGTGGGTGGAATTAATTTCTGACACATTAATTAAACACAGAGTCAAACTCAAGCTCTTTAACTGATGCATTTGACAAAGGAGTGTAGTCGATGGAAGTTCTACTCTCCAATACTGTGGACAAACCCTTGACGAAAGCATCCCCTAAAAGCAGAGGTAGGCAACCTTGGCTCTTTTATGACTCGTGGACTTCAACTCCCAGAATTCCTGAGCTCAGCTTGGAAACCTCTCCCTTTCCCCTCAGCATGGCTGGCTCAGGAATTCTGGGAATTGGAGTCCCACGAGTCATAAAAGAGCCAAGGTTGCCTACCCCTGACCTAAGGGTACAAGTTAGGAAGGTGGCTTCAAAAATGGTACCCCTTTCCCCCCAAAAAAAGAACACTTAACACAGAATCAGAGATTGTTATGTCTGGGAAATAGAAATTGGGGCAGGAGAACCTGACAAGATCCAGCCAGTAACGAAATAGGGACATTGAGCTCAGTATATATTCCTGCTAATTTCTCTGTAACGTCATTCACGGCACAAAATGAAACGTGACTTCTGTAAATCATATAGATCAGAGGTCCCCAGCCTTTTGGGCACCAGGGACCGGTTACGTGGAGAGAGGGTTTTCCACGGGCTGGAGTGTGGTTTTGTGTGCTGCCTGCATTCCATGGATAGGGCTTTGCTTGTTTGTGCGGTCTAGTTGCTGGCATGCCGCGGACCGGTATGTCCACGGACCAGTGGTCGGGGACCCCTGATATAGAGATAGTTCTCGACTTATGTCTACGATTGGGACCGGCATTTCCATTGCTAAACAAGGTGGTTGTTAACTGTCCAATTTTATAACTTTTTTTTTTGTCGTGTTGTTAAACGAATCATTGCAGTTGTTAAGGGACTCACATGTCTTTCAGCAAAAACCAGCTTTCTGCACTGATGTTGCTGGTCAGAGTCGATTGGGAAGGTCACCAATGGGGATCTCACGATCCCAGGATGCTACAACTGATTACTAAGCACCCAGGTTTTGATTAGGTGAGCGTAGGAATGCTGCAACTGCCGTAATATGAGGACTGGTGATAAATAACTTTTTTTTTTTTTTGAGCCGTTGTAGCTTTGAACACTAGCTAAATGAATGGTTGTAAATTGGGGACTATCTGTAAACCCATTAAATAATTATAATCAAAATACACGTGAAGGTAAGAAATTTGGAGATAACTAGCTTTGATAGTTTGTTATGCTGAGTTTCAGGTTCCCCCCCCCCCCAATGCTTTACACAAGCACCGGTTCCTAGCAAGGGTCAGACATGCAGAAAGTTCTACTGTACTAAAAATTCAGCACTGAATGTAACTGTGTAGGGCTGGACGGCAATAGCAGGAATCAGGGTGGATAATAATCGATGATTTTTTAAAAAAAAAATTGGATTTTTTAAATTTAAATCGGATTTTTTTTTAATTTTTATCCAATTTATTTTAATAAAATGCTTTTGGAGTAAAAATCTATCTAAATATACTTTTCTATTTAAGATACATTAATAATTTAGATTATTCAGCACGAAATGGAGCTTAGTTATGTAGCATGAGGCTGTGTATTCTGCAATGTTTACATTTTTGTTCAACTCATTCAATGAATCCAAGCTCTGCAAGCTGAGATAACATGCACTGCATTGATGCACTCACAGATTTTCACAGTGACCATGAGATAAAGCAAAGTTCAGGAATATTCCTTTATACCATTGTTTTGCAAATCTATGTACACTACAAACTGTACGGTTGTTTGAAGAGAAACACATTTGTACCAGTGTTTTAGTTAAATAAAAGAATGTGAGTAGTTTTCCAGCTATGTGTGATTAACCTATTAACCTAAAATTTCTTGTGATATCTGTTTTACTAACCTGACAGCTTATTATTCTAAACAGGAAACCTTCATTTTGTTTGCAAATAATATTAAAGATTCTAACTGCCAGCGAGAATGAGTCCCTACATTTAAAGAGCACCTGTCATTTCAGATCCATCACGGCAGCGCCCGTTAGCGGGCATCCACTCACCCGCTGCCCGCCACGTCCCTCACCTTGTTATGTCACTGCCGCGTCACCAGCCGTCCCATTAAAATGAACGGGACTGTCGGTGAGTCCACAGCGGGTCAGAGATGACAGCTGCTCTTTAAAAATTGTGATTTAAATTGAGTGGATTTAAATCAAGCCTTTTTACTAGTGATTTAAATCAACTTGATTTAAATCAAATCCACCCCGACAGGAATTTAACCCAGCCCTATTGTGGAAAGTACGTCTGATGGTATGCCGACAAAGATTCTCAGTCATCCAGGTAGACTCCTGGAGCAGTGTTTCTCAACCTTGACAATTTTAAGGCATGTGGACTTCAACTCCCAGAATTCCACAGCCAGCAATGCTGGCTGTGGAATTCTGGGAGTTGAAGTCCACATGCCTTAAAATTGTCAAGGTTGAGAAACACTGCTCCAGGAGGTTGTCGAAATTTTAGGAACTGGCACATTCCAACGGCTCTCTGCCTACTCAGATTCCTCTAACCATCTCGTTTGGACAGCTGGGATGGGCAGTGAAACATCTCCGACTAACAGGAAAATGAGCCCCGTTGCCATGACTCAACTTTCAGGTATCCACCTGATGAGCTTTCTCTGGACAAGAGCCAATGCTTCTCCAAAGGTGCCAAAGCAAAGTGACTACCAAGGGTACTGCAGAAGCAGAGACTCAAAGGCAATATGTGCGACTAGCCCAGGGGTAGGCAACCTTGGCTCTTTTATGACTCGTGGACTTCAACTCTCAGAATTCCTGAGCCAGCATGGCTCAGTATGGAAACTTCTCCCTTTCTCCTCAGCATGGCTGGCTCAGGAATTCTGGGAGTTGAAGTCCACGACTCATAAAAGAGCCCAGGTTGCCTACCCTTGGTCTAGGGCCTAGGCCACTGTTTCTCAATCTTGGCAGCTTGAAGATGTGTGGACTTCAATTCCCAGAATCCCTCAGCCAGCATGCATGGACTTCCCAGAATTCCTGAGCCAGCATGGCTCAGCTTGGAAACCTCTCCCTTTCTCCTCAGCATGGCTGGCTCAGGAATTCTGGGAGTTGAAGTCCGCGAGTCATAAAAGAGCTGAGGTTGCCTACCCCAGGACTAGCCCTTTCTTTTGCGATCAGAATGAATTTAATGAAGCAAAAAAAAAAAAAACACAAAACCCTTCCAAGTTCCTCCTTAGCAGAGAAACAATTCCACAGGAAAAGACACGTTGAAGGCAGAGAGTCTCAAAGGCTGGCATCTCCCGGTAAGAAGATTATCTGGGATGGCTGAAAGTGACCTTTGCATAAAATCTCAGAAAGCTATGGTCAGGGTGACAATGTTGGACTAACACGCTCACAGGCAAACTGATTGTAGTTTTGCATCACCAAGTATTTACCGCAAATTAAGATATCTGCAAAGCAAAAGGGTGAGGCAGCGCAAGCTTCAATAGCATTCAAGGGATTCAAGAATTCATTAAAACTTTAGGTGCAAGATTCATTCTAAGTTAAGACAACCTGACCTTTTCACGTTTTTTTTTTCTTATACAATGTCTAAAAATGATCTTACCACACTTTCAAGATAGTTTGTCTTGCAGACAGGAAAGTAGGCATGGAGAATTTAAGGCAAGGAACACAGTAAATTTTAGAATATCTGAAAGAAGTTTTCCTAGTTTAAAAGTCTCCTTTGAATCCAGCCTTTATTCCAATTTCAGCTCTTTTTGTGTTCACCCAATTACATTTACCCTACTGTTAAATCAGATTATATTGAGAATTCACAACACCGCAGAGATGTGTTTTGGGGTGGCTTGTGGAAAAGCTGTTTAGTATTCCTGAACTTGCGCAGTTCTAAAACTCTTTAAAAAAAAAAAAGCATTGACTCAAAATGATGTATTTTTCCTACTTTGGGCTTTTCAAGGATCATATACCCCACAAATGGCAAGAAGACCTAAAGCCTTTTCTCAGATCTGAATTTACAGGGTGGTTTAAATTATTAAAATATATAGTCATAGATCAAACTGAGAAGTTGAGAAGAAACAGATTAGACACTATCCAAAAAATAGTGCAAGATACACCTTGAACTTGTCCATGATACACAATTTGGTTACAATTCTAGAGACTTCTTGATCCTGGTCATTTAGATCTGGCATGAAGTGATTGATGGATGCATGTAAATTTTATCAGGGCATCAATGTGGTTTATTGTAGGAAGGAAGGAAGGAAGGAAGGAAGGAAGGAAGGAAGGAAGGAAGGAAGGAAGGAAGGAAGGAAGGAAGGAAGGAAGGAAGAAAGGGAGGAAAGGGATAGAGAGATAAAGATAGAGAAATAAAGACAGATATACAGTATTTCCTTAATAAAATGAAATGAAAACTAAAATTCTCTGCTTCAGCTATTTCCAAGCCTTTTCCAAATGTTATCCATGCAGTTAGAGTGCAGTACTGCAGGCCACTTTAGCTGACTGTGTTCAGCAGGTCAGCGGTTCAAATCTCACCGGCTCAAGGTTGACTCAGCCTTCCATCCTTCTGGGGTAGGTAAAATGAGGACCCAGATTGTTGGGGGCAATCTATCTATCTATCTATCTATCTATCTATCTATCTATCTATCTATCTATCTATCTATCTATCTATCTATCTATCTATCTATCTCTCTATATATATATCTATATATCTATATATATATATCTATACACACACACACACACACACACACACACACATTGCTTACTGGTGTACACCGCTTAGAGAGTGCTTGCACTTAAAGCGGTATATAAGTCTCATAAATAAATAAATAAATAAATAAATAAATAAATAAATAAATAAATATAGACTGGATGGTGAGTCCCCAATGACTCAGATTATCCTTTATTTGTTTCTTCCAAGACAATTAGCACCTGTCTATCAGAACTAGGTTAGAAATTCTCTTCTCCAAATGTATTTAAGCCAACCCTTCAACCTCAATGGAGGTACAATTGGATTCTATCCAAAAGAAGTGGCTAGAGAATAGCGGAAAATTGCAGTTAAGGCCTTTCCTAGCACTTTCAGATCAGGAATTCTGAAATTTGTTTTGTCTCTGTGTTGACTATTTACGAGTTCTGAATTCAAGAATAAGGCAAATGCATTTTCCAGTGTTTGCTGGTTGCTCCACAGGACCAAAAAGGCCTAATTCCTTACTCAAACCCAAAGCAGAAATAGATGGAAATTAAACAAGGAGAGAAGCAACCTAGAACTAAGGAGAAATTTCCTAACAGTGAGAAAAATTAACCAGCGGAACAGCTTGCCTCCCAGAATTGTGGGTGCTCCAACACTGCAGGCTTTTAAGAAGAGACTGGACAGCCATTTGTCTCACATGGTATGGGGGTCTCCTGCTTGAGAAGGGTTAGACTGGAAGACCTCCAAGGTCCCTTCCAACTCTGTTCGTCTATGTCCTAAGCAGGATGGTGTCCTCAGCTTTTTGCTGTGTTTCAGAAGCATGTATGTTGTTCGTCCATCGATTTCGATGAAGACCGTGACCTCTTGTGGGTTATGGGCCATCAACGATGTGTCCGTAGGTGGCTAATAAGACCGACCTTAGCACGGAATGTTCTGCCACATTCAGAAGCATAAAGACCAGGTGGAAGACTAAACCATCTTGGGTTGAAAAATAAATATTAGCAATATCAATAGGGTGTTCCTGATAAAAACCAAATCTTTGCAGGCTCCCAAGGAGCACAGAGCAGCTGAGTAGGCCTAAATCTTCTTCCAGGGAACCTCTGGGGAATATTGTAAGGGAATTCTTTTAATGGTATGAAAGATTAAATGAACAGAAGAGGAGACATATAGAGGTGGAGTGGTATTTTGACATCGAACAGGTTGCAGGGAACCCTTTAATCACTTCTTTACACTCTTTTGCATCTTGTGTCATGTACATCAGCAAAGTACAAAGAACAGAAATTTACCTCCATCCCTCCTCCTCTTCTCCCCCCCAAAATTATATTCACTTTTGGATATTCCAACAGGCATTGCATGGTTACGTCATACTATGTTGTTGTTAGTTGCAAAGTTGTGTCCGACCCATCGCGACCCTATGGACAATGTTCCTCCAGGCCTTCCTGTCCTCTACCATCTTCTGGAATCCATTTAAGCTCATGCCTACTGCTTCAGTGACTCCATCCAGCCACCTCATTCTCTGTCGTCCCATTCTTCTATTGCCCTCAATCTTTCCCAGCATTAGGCTCTTCTCCAGTGAGTCCTTCCTTCTCATTAGATGCCCAAAATACTTGAGTTTCAACTTCAGGATCTGGCCTTCTAAAGTGCAGTCGGGGTTGATCTCCTCTAAGACTGACCGGTTGGATCGCCTTGCAGTCCAGGGGACTCGCTGGACTCTTCTCCAGCACTATAGTTCACAGGCCTCAATTCTTTGGCGCTCAGCCTTTCTTACGGTCCAACTTTCACAGCCACACATTGCAACTGGGAAAATCATGGCCTTGACTATACGTACTTTTGTTGGCAGGGCGATGTCTCTGCTTTTTAGGATGCTGTCTAGATTTGCCATAGCTTTCCTCCAAACTATACCCCTGAGCAAATGATAGGCTATTATTTGTTTATTTATATCCCAGCTTTATTATGTTTATAAACAACTCAAGATGGCGAACGTATCTAATGCTCTTTCTTTCTCCTATTTTCTCCAGAACAACCACCCTGTGAGGTGAGCTGGGCTGAGAGAGAGAGGGATTGGCCCAAGTTTACCCAGCCAGTTTTCATGGCTAAGGTGGCACCTGAACTCATGGTTTCTTGCTTTCTAGCCTGGCGCCTTAACTATTAGAATCAGGGGTTCTCAACCTTGGCAACTTTAAGACTTGTGGGCCAAGGCAGCGGGGGCTGTTCCCTCACTGTTTTCAGGATGGCTTCGCGGGCCACACGAAACCACTTCGCGGGCCGCATCCGGCCCCCGGGCCTTGTGTTTGACATGTCTGGCTTAGCGACAGAAACTTTGGGCCCAATGGCGACCGCTAAGTCGAGGACTACCTGCATTAGTTTTTTCTTCCAATGCTGGCCAGGATGCCTATGGAATTGCAGCTTATCCTGAAATGTGTTTGGAGAGGAGAAATCCCTGGAGCTCTGACAAAAGGGGACAGCCGTGTCAAGCTTGCAGCCATGCAGCAGACTAGCCCTGCTGGGCTCCGTCAACTCTTCTAAAAATGTAGAAATTGGAAGACCTAGCAAATTCCCTGGCGAGCGGTCATCTGTTTCAACCACAGAGACAGCCTGAGGAGCGGGGTCTCTGGTGAAAGAATCAACTCACAGAACTGCAGAATAAATGCAAGGAATCCAGGGTGGATCTACCAGCTGTATCATCTAAGTGACACAGCCACAAGATGTGGGCCCACAACTTCATTCCATAGCAGGCGGGACCCTCCCAACCAGCTGACATTCTCCAGAAAGGAGTGTAGACCACCTCCACATCCTAATGCTCAGTTTTTCAAAGCTACTGAATGGCCTTCCTTTTTATTATTTTGCCGTCTACACCTCGGCAAGCTTCGAGATCCCTTCCCACCGACGATGGAATCTCCCTTATCTTCTCCGACACCTTTTGTTCCAACTGCCGTGCCTTCCATTTTGAGTTCACTGTTACAGGAAACAAATCTAATGTGCTCAGCCTGGCACATGAGGGAGCATCAGCAATGAGGTCAATAAGCTGGATTAGGATAAGGCAACTAATGCACAGAGAAAGAAAAAAATGCTGAATATTAAAAAAGGGCTCCCATGTGGGTGAACTGATAAAAGGGGCTGCATAAGAATCGCTGCAATACAGCAGCTGAAATTTTATAGGCCGTACAAAGATCACAAGCGTGCAGATTAGAGTAATTCAGAATAAATGTCTTCCTCCAGATTGAATGTTTATGCCTAATTTACTTTCATCTTTTTTTAGTGCAAACTTAAAAGCTAGGTAAGATGCAATCCTATCATCCTTATTCCCTCCTGTTATAAGGCAGTTGTCTAAGGGATAATTATTATATTTACATTATCTGGATTGTATCCCTAACCTATATGCTGGTGGAAACCATATATCTTCATAAGAAGTGAGGCAAGGGAGCAGAATCTAGTAATTGTTACAGCTGCACTGCCTTTTGTGTTCCATTTCAAAAGGTGTTTTGGAAAACACAAGACAACATTGGACCTCTGTACAACTTTTTAAAGCAGCTGTGTCTTTTATCATAGCTTGGTGATACATTCATGGCCTCCCAAGGATTCTGAAACAACTTTTGGAACCGAATAAAAAAACTGCACACCCCTGGAATCTATGTGCCAGTATACAGAAAATCATATATCTTTCTGTCAGAACCAAGGAACACAGCAAATATAGTAATCACCAGTACACTTTTAGCTTTGTAAAACTGCACCGTTAAACACTCACAGATGCGTATACCTGTATTCGTTCATTAGAAATGAATTGTCAGTGTATATAACTGTGCAAAAGGAAACTTGTATTATGAGAAAGTACTTTCATGGCGTTAATAATAAGGCAAACACCTTAACCTATCCAAGCACTTTTTAAAAATCAGGGCTTGAATCTCACAATTTTTATAGTTACACAACAAATTGTTCACAAGAGAAGAATATTTAAACCAATAAAACCAGTAAAAGGTAAGATAAAGGATAAGCAAAGAAGTTATAATCCAATAAATCAGCAATTTTCATGAAATCTTTACACCAATATTTGGGTTATGGCCATTCCTATACAAAGATCACAAGCACGCAGATTAATTCAGAATAAATGTCTTCCTCCAGATTGAATGTTTATGCTTAATTTACTTTCATCTTTTTTAGTGCAAATTTAAAAGCTAGGTAAGATGCAATCCTATCATCCTCTTGTTATAAAGCAGTTGTCCAAAGGATGCCAATTCTTACACCAATGATTCCTTACCAGATCTTTTTTTTTTTTTTAATGGTCAAATTTATAGTGCTTCCCGTGGGAATTCAGTTACAAATTTTGAACATTTTGGATGGTCCTGACTCGCTCAAAGATGATTATGTTCAGGTTTTGCAACCAGAAAGAACTGTTCAATCAACCTGCTTTACTATACAGCCTAAGAGCGACTCTTTACAAGACAGCATCTACAAGCAAAATAATATACAAAGGCTTCTGACTGACAAAAGCTATCAACGAATTTAGGAAAAGTGAGAAGCAGCCCTCTCCCTTTTCTAGTTTAGAGTAACTACACTGATAACTCAGTTTTCAAGAAGTGGTGGGTTGTCACGTGCCATGTTGATATCAGTAGATCTACTTTAGAGAAGGTATACCACCTTTTCTAGCTGTGAAACTTCATTTTCTTGAAATGCTTGGTCTTGATGCTTGCTCTTAGATCTGCCTTCCACTCGAGACTAAAGGAGCCTCTGTGACATAGAAAAGTTTTCTTTAATTAAAGTGTGGCTCTCTTGATCCCGCATAGTCCGGGCACTCTTATGTTCTCCTAATCAGGCAAAGCTACTGTAATGCATAATATATGGGTCTGAGACTGAAAATTACCTAGATACAAAATTAGATGTTAAATCACCTCTTAATATGGACTGGCTGTTGGGACTGTACTTTACCCATGTCTTTGACTAGTTCTCGTTCCACCTCTAAGTGTTCATTTATGGTTAGGGGATGCGTAGCTGAGTGTCTGAAGGAAGAACTGTGTAAACTCTGCCCTGGAAAACTCTCTGTGTAAACTCTGCCCTGGAAAAGGCACAGGGTGGACAATATAGAATTGAAAATACAGATACATGAAGCTATTATAAACATGGTTTTGCAAGTAGTAAGGCATTAACAACTCACAGGATAGGTAGTCCTTGACTGTACCAATTGGGAATTGGCTGGAATTTATATCCTGTCACTCCAGCCATAAAGTGAGTCATGACTGGACTGACTTAGGATGGAAATTCCAGTCCCAATTGTGCTTGTAAAGTCGAGGATTACCTGTCCCGTGATTCATTCATTTGGTGACAATTTTGGAAACTGGCTGGGAAGTTGCCAGTGGCAATCACGTGACCACAGAACGCTGCAACCGGTGTAGATGCCAAACTCCCAAATTATGACAACATGCTCATAGGTCATAAAGCATTGCAATTTGAAACATTGATAAATGAATGGTCGTTAAGTCGAGGACTACCTGTAAATCCTTACAGGTAGTCCTCAACTCACGACCATTGAGCCCCAAATTTATGTTGCTAAGTGAGACGTTTGTTAAGTGAGTTTTGCCCCATTTTACGACCTTCCTATCCACAGCTGTTAAGTGAATCATTGCAGTTTTCAATTACCGTATTTTCTGGCATATAAGACGACCCTGACTTCGGCGCCGATTTCCATGCCTAGAAAGTTGTCTTATACGCCAGAAACTACCATAATTTCCGGCGTATAAGACGACTCGGCATGTAAGACGACCCCCGACTTTGACTCTTATTTCCATGCTTTAGAAAGTCGTCTTATATGCCAGAAAATACGGTAGTAACGTGGTTAAGTGAACCTGGCTTCCCCATTGACTTTGCTGGTCAGACGGTCGCAAAAGGGGATCACCTGACCCCCCGGGATGCTGCAACCGTCATAAATATGAACCAGTTGCCAAGCATCTGCATTTTGATCACGTGAGCGCAAGGGATGCTGCAGCAGCCGTAAGTGTGAAAAATGATCATAAGTCACTTTTTTCAGTGCCACTGTAACTTGGAACGGTCATTAAATGAACTGTTGTAAGTCGAGGACTAGCTGTACTAATTAAATATTTGCCAAGAAAGTGAAATATGGGGGGGAGGGAGCAGTGGGAGGGAGAATAGTAAGCAGGAAAAAGGGTGCCTTCTTTTTTTCATATCCTTTTCAACTTTCCACCACAATTACTCCGAGACACACACACACACACACACACACACACAGCTGGTTTTAGGTCTCAATTCCTAATCCTGAGATCATGCAGTAAAAAACAAGTTTTGAAACTGTCCGGGCAGGGCAAGCAATACTCTGAGAAACCCTGTCAGAGGGATAACTAGAATCAAGCAATTAATCACATTCCCCAAATTTGGCGAAGCCAGCAGGAGCATATATAAATACCATATTCCCCCAACCTCGTGGCCCGCCATCGGCACGGAAGAGACTCCCGAGAGATCGGACAACTCGAAGCAAAAGTTACACACCAGGGTTGCCCCGTGGGGCTGTGCAAAAAGGGCCAGAGGAAATGGTAAAAATGTATGAATGGCAGCTAAAGGGACCCCCATTCATTCCATGCCAAGCGACACAGGCAAGGCAGCCAAAGGTGGAGGAAAACCAGATGCTAACCAGAAAAGAGAGGAAAGGGTTTGGGTCTCCTACCAGATATTGCTTGCTGGGAAGATAATTGTGGGAAATTACCTTGCAAACTTGGGCTCAACTTGAAAAACTGCAGATAGGAGACCACCAGGAAATCCCTAGACTGAGATTTTTAGTTTTGGTTTTTTTTTAAAAAATCCTATCCTGGAAAATGACCACAGTACAGCAAGAAGGACAACCATAGGGATCCTCTGAACGGGACATTTTGGGGGGGGGGGGCACCCCTGGCGCAGAAGGACCACAGGCACTTGCAACCTGTAAGTTGTTGGGCTACCAGGAGACCCCCCCCCAAACGGGACTGGCGGCAGGGCAAGGGAGCGGCCCTACCAAATGCCCCCAAAGGTCCAGCCGGAGCTGGGAGGGGGGCGCCCCAAAAGAACAAGGAGGGCTTGGGGGGGGGGCAAAGAAACCCAGCCTGGCACGGAGCCAAACAAAGGGAGAAAAGGGGGTCCCGGGGGAAGCCCCCCACCCAGGAGGGGCCGCATCGAGGAGGGGGCCAGCCTCGCTCCTGGGGCAGAGAGAGCGGGGGGGGCTTCTCCCTCTTTTTCACCCCGGGGGTCTCGGGGGGGAAGCCCAGCAGCATCGCGGGGGGGGGAGCGACCCCTCGGCGCGCTTCCCCAACGCGGCGCCCTCGGCACGGCCGAGCCTGGGGGCGCCCCTGGGCCCGGGGCGGAGTACTTACTAGGGGTCGTTGGTAAAGCGGGGGCTCCGCGGGGGCTGGTAGCCGTAGAGGTGACAGTAGAGCACGTCGAAGCAGAAGCAGCACATCTCGGCCGACACCACCATCTTCCTGCAGCCGCCGGGCCCGGCGCCGGGGGAGCCCAGCAGGGCGGCGGGGCCCGAGAGACCGGCGCCGGGGGCCCCTCCGCAGCCGGGCGGGCGCGGCGGCGGCGAGAGGGCGCAGCCGGGGGAGCCCCCCGCCAGACCCCCGAGGCCGTTGAGGCGCGGGCCGCCCCCGGCCACCGCCGGCAGCGCCCCCGGCTCGCCGCAGCGGGAGCCCCCCACGCCGCCGCCGCCGCCGCCCGGGCCGGCCGAGCCCGACGGAGGGGAGCTGGAGAGCTTCTGCTTCTTCACCCCGCAGCAGCCCGCCGCCATCTTGGAGCCGTCTCCCCCCACGCAGCGCTTCCGACCCATGGCGGGGGGGCCGCGCGGCCGCGCGGGGGCGGGGCGTCCGCCGGCCCCGCCTCCTGCCGGGGAAGCTCCGCCTGCGGGGAGGGAGGAGCGGGCAGCAGGGAGCGGAGGGCGGGGCCGGCCGGGGAGGCGGGGGGGGCAGTTTGGGGAAGGGGCGCGGGGAAAGGAAGGAGGGGAGAGGAGGAGGAGGAGGAAGAAGAGGGGAGCGAGGAAGGAGGGGGAAGGGGCCGGGGGAGGGATCCCGGAGGGAAAGGGGGGGGGAGAGGGAGGAGCCGGGAAGGAAAGGAGGGAGGGGAGTTTGGGGAAGGGGCGCGGGGGGGGGAGGTTGGGGGGAGGCGGGGCGAGGAAGAGTAAGGAAGGAAGCAAGGAAGGAGGAGGGGCAGTTTGGGGAAGGGGCGGGGGGAGGGATCCCGGAGAGGAAGGTTGGCAGGGGGGTGCCAGGAAAGGAAAGGAGGGGAGTTTGGGGAAGGGGCGCGGGGGGGGAGGCGGGGCGAGGAAGAGGAGGAAGGGAGCAAGGAAGGAGGAGGGGCAATTTGGGGAAGGGGCCGGGGGAGGGATCCCGGAGAGAAAAGGGGGCAGGGGGGTGCCAGGAAAGGAAAGGAGGGGAGTTTGGGGAAGGGGCGCGGGGATCCCAGCCAAGAGGAGGGGGGAGGGACGGGGAAAGAGAAGGGAGGGGGGGCAGAGAAAGGGAAGGACGAGCAAGGGGGCAGAGGAGGAGCAAAAGGGAGGGGGGGGGACAGGACAAGAGAGAAAGTGATAGAGAAAAAAGCCGTTAGTAACTCTTTAAGTCAACTCTCTCCTCTCCCCCCCCCAGATTTCTTTTCTCCCACCCCCCCCCCCGGCTCCCAAAGGGCCAGGTCCCTGCTCTCGGCCCGCGACTGGGGGTCTCTGCTGCAGACACGCGTGGGGGTTGGGGGGGAGCCTCTTAGGATCCCGATTTGATTTGAGAATCCCTCCAGCGGGGACCCCTCCCCACTTTGCAGAGCGCTGAGAGAAGCCCGGCCCGGGTTGGCTTGCAGCAGTGGGGGGTGGGCGATGGCGGAGGGCCGGGGGGGCTCCCCGCGTCTGAGGCCACGGGAACCGCCGCCGGCTTCGCAGCCCTTCGCCCCCAGCCCCTCCAACTCCCCCCCCCCAAAAGAAGCCCCGGACGGAGCCGGGTGGAAGTTTTTGCTACAGCAGAGCGAAGCCGGCGCGTTTCCAGCCCTGCAACGGGGATTGGGGAGACTTTGGACTGGTTTAACTCGGTTTGCTCCTAGCCAGGGATAAACCGCCTTCGCCGCCCGAACCTTGAGCTGTCCAACCGGTGCCGCCGAAAGCTTCGGGCTGGCTGTTTCAAAATCGGCCGGGGGAGGCTGGCAGGCGCTCCAAGATATAATTAAACCTCACCGCTTTCTTTCAACTCGTCCTGGCAAGATGCCCCCATTCTTTTTCGGGAATGCCCTCCCTGGCACCAGCCCTAAGCCTTGACGTCCAGAGGGTGGCTTCGCCCTTAAAGCTAGCTGGATTGCTCCCGTGCATGTGGGGAAAAAAAAAATAGATATATCGATTGCAATAATAATGCATAGAGCTAGCAGCTTGAGCAGGCCTGACCGGTCTCTAAAGATAAGCAGGGTTGACCCTGGTTACTGTTGGGAGGGGAGACCACTTACAAAGTAGAGTGGAAACATGACAAGATAAACCCCTTACAGGTGCAGGTAGTCCTTGACTTAAGGCCATCATTGAGTCCAAAATTTCTGTTGCTAAGTGAGACAGTTGTTAAAGTGAATTTTCCCCATTTTACGACCTTTCTTGTCACTGTTAGAGCCGAGGTGGCGCAGCAGTTAGAGTGCAGTACTGCAGGCCACTTTAGCTGACTGTGTTCAGCAGGTCAGCGGTTCAAATCTCACCGCTTGAGGTTGACTCAGCCTTCCATCCTTCCGGGGTAGGTAAAATGAGGACCCAGATTGTTGGGGGCAATGTAATAAATAAATAAATATATATATATATATATATATATATATATATATATATATATATATATATATATATACACACATTGCTTACTGGTGTACACCGCTTAGAGAGTGCTTGCACTTAAAGCGGTATATAAGTCTCATAAATAAATAAATAAATCACCGCAGTTGTTAAGTTAGTAACACGGTGGTTTGGTGAATCTGGCTTCCCCATTGACTTTGCTTGTCGGAAGGTCGCAAAAGCGGATCACGTGACCCCAGGACACGGCAACCGTCATAAGAACGAGTTGCCAAACATTCAAATTTTGATCACGTGACCCTGGGGATGCTGCACTGGTCGTAAGTGTGAAAAATGGTCAGTCACTTTTCCCAGTAACATCGTAACTTCAAACAGTCGCTAAATGAACTGTTTGTAAGTTGACGACTACCTGTATGCTGTCATCCGACTCTACCTGAAGGAATCTGTCTTACTCTACCGTAATTTATTCTTTTATGCCTTCATTCCTTCTTCTTTTTTGCCTGTTTTGACTTTTGGACCCTCATTGCTGCTGTTATTTAGTCTCAGACTGTAAATAAGACTCAATCCATCTTGCAGAAAAGATGTCAAAGGCTTTGAAAGTTATAAAGTGACTCCCCCCCCCCAAAGGAGATTGCTCAGAATGATAAAACTCATCACTCAGAGGAATGTAAAGGTCAACAGTAGAATGTTATCATTCTGTCTTAAGCTGGAAAAGTTCATGCTTTTGCAGCGAAATAAAAGAATCTGGTCATCCTTAAGACCTGTAAACTAAAGAACAGTTTCAACAGAGGGATATGGAAAACTTAGATGCTATCACCCAGATCGGTGACTTTTGGGTTGAATGAGTCTTTCAAAACCATGCAGATAATTTCAGGACATTAATTTCAAAATACAGATTAAATTCTAAGGTGTTTTTTTTTTAAAAAAAACCTCTATTTATGACAAGCAGAACAATCCGATCCAAGAGTTTCAATTAGCTATTTTATTGCTCAAGCCAAAACACAGGACCTTTCTCAAAGGGACAATTTGCATCTGAGTCAGACTAGATAAGGTTCAATGGCTCAGATGCAAATTGTCCCTTCATAGAACCATCCGCCTCTCTCTAAGTCAGTGGTTCTCAACCTTTTTAATGCCGCGACCCCCTACCGGTCTTAAGTCAAGGACTAAACTGGTCGTAAGTCGAGAACTACCCAACCAGTTCTAAGTCGAGGACTACCCAACCGGTCGTAAGTCGAGGACTACCCAACCGGTCATAAGTCGAGGACTAAACCGGTCGTAAGTTGAGGACTACCCAACCGGTCGTAAGTTGAGGACTACCCAACCGGTCGTAAGTCAAGGACTTTTCCTGCCCAGGAGTGCCGTGCATGTGTGGTGCCACCCCCTGCGCCAGCCAAAGCATCGCTGGCAAGTGGCAGAGACAGAGCAGGCCAACCACCGGCTGGGCCCCCAGCTGGCCCAGCCCAAGGGAGGTAAGGGGAAAAGGGGAAAAAATGGCAGACAGCCTTGCTTGGAGACCCCGTGAAATGGTCGATCGACCCCAAATGGGGTCCCAACCCATTGGTTGAGAACCGCTGCTCTAAGTCAATGTTTCTCAGCCTTGGCACCTTTAAGATGTCTGGACTTCACTTCCCAGAATTCCTTAGCCAGCATGGTTGGCTGGAAGGGGAATTCTGGGAGCGGAAGTCCAGACCTCTTCATATTGAAGGTTGAGAAACACTGCTCTAGGTGGTATATAAAGGGTTAAACTCCAGAAAACAATAACACAATTTATAGCACTGTCTTTAAAAATCACAACCAAACCCCAACATAATGTAATACACAGTTGAGGCTGACAAATAGTTCCACTTCAAATCACCGAAACTGTAACTAAACTATTTCTAAACCAACTTCTTGGCTCAAAAGCCGACAAGCTACAACCCAGACCTCTGTTCAACGGGATAAGCTTATCCTTCTCTTAATTCCATCCACCACAATCAAAAGGTGCTCAGCTTTTGCAGGTTTTGGTTGTTGTTTTTGTGATGGATCAATATTTATTTATTTATTTATATGAAAAGCCCTCTGGATTCCCAATCCTCTGGATGGCTTAAATAAACAACTGTTAAGAGGAGTTATTTATTTGCAACACCGTGATCCTAAATTAATATTACAGAGCTAAAAGAGCACCCCAGGACAGCTGTAGTTGTTTGAAATACTCATTTGAAGGTACAGCATAAATAAATCCAAATGAAGGCAGCTTCCCAGGGGTATCTCTTTAGTTTCTGAGCAACTGGAAGACACTGTGTTTCTGTTTATCCTATTTGGGGTTTAAAAATGCAAGACCGTGTAGGCTCAGAGTATAATGTTTCTTTCCCATCAGGCTTGGCAAACTGGTTTTGGCTTTGCTGCTTGCCAAGCCTGTTTGTTTACTCACACTTTGGACGTGAGGCAGAATTGTGCATCTTCCTCCAATTTTTCTCCATAATAGCAACCCTGGGAGTAAAGAGGTTTGTCCTGAACTGCGGTGACACCCAATTGGTGAAACAGGATCCCAGCGTTGGGCATTTTACGAGGTGCCTTTCAACCCTGTGATTCACATCACAACCTCTGCCTTTTTTTTTTTCTTTACACACGTCATGACATTACACTCAAGGCCTGCAAGAAGTTGAGTTTGCATTGCGAGCTGGCTTTTTATCATTTGTGAGGCTTGCAAAGAAGAGGGACAAAGTTCACGCCTGCCTGGCCAAAATCTTTTATCTCACAAGGCAGGAAACCAGAATCAAAGCCCCAAACAGCCAGAGCTGTCTCTGATCCAACTGCAAAGAGACTTAGGACACAGGAGCTGGTGGAAAAACGGGAATAGGGTGGATGGGCAGGAAGAAAGACAAAGCCCTTCTGGAAAAAAAAAACGTGTAAAAAGGGAAAGAGGCACTGGTAAACATAATAAAAGCACAGCACCATCCAGCATCAGTTCTTAGAAGCCTGTGGAATTAGTGCATCGGCAGATTTTTGAAAAGCCACAACGGGTGGCCTTTTGTTCTGTGCCTCTGCTTGTCTCAGTGCCCTCCCATCACTATCCATGGTGCTGTCAAAATGACTATATAGCCATCAAGACACCATGGATGACGTCTGAGATCCATATGTAAATCACATCAGCTGTATCCTGAAGCTCCTTGATGTTCAAATCCATGGGGGGGGGGCATAAAAACAGGCTACCCTTTTCAATTTCGCTTCTCCCTCCTTACATTTTAGTCTTGCCCATAGCTCCAAATATGTCCTTTGCATTTGCTGAGATTGGCCAGTGAAGATTAAGAGAAGTATTTACCAGTCCTATAAAACTGGTTGTATTCACATCCCTTGCTGCATCCTAAATCTAGAGAATTGAATGAAACATAAGTGCACGGTGCCCAAACAAATAAATCATATTGTGGCTTAAGGAACGGTTCATACGTCATCTCAGGCAACAGCTGACATGCAACACAATATTCTCATTTTCAACCTAGACTGGTAGGTGAATTTAAACCTTTCTGTTTATGAAAACAGATTGTGAATGTGGACCTTCCTGCAGATGTAGCCACACGTGATACAAACATTATATAAAATATTGTGGTATGGAAAACCTAAGAATCAGAAGGGATGCCTTAAGTGTTGGCAAGGATTAGCAGGTCTGTCTGACCTTTATTTGAGAGGAGGAACCCTCTAAATTCATCCCACCCAAAACAAGACACTCTGCTGCTAAATTTTGGTAGAACTATCAGGATGAGGCTCTGTGGGGGCCAAACAACAGCAGAATTAGTTTTATCATGTGAAGGAAGAGTGTCTCACTGTCTATGGAGATTCTCAACCACCCAGGTCATGGTTATCCCAAAGGTGCTTTTTTCCAAAAGGCAACTGAACTTTCTTAGTTTTTTTTTCCTTGAAAATGTTTCACTTCTCATCCAAAAAGCTTCTTCACTCAACCAAACGTAAATTCAAGATGGAGTGGAGCGTCTGCATCTTGAACTTCCAATACTGGAGGCGGAAGTTCAGGCCCTTGAGGTCAAGGATTGCCTTCCATCCTCCTGAGGATTTTGGTACTACAAATAGGATGGAGTAGTATCCCTTTCCTACCTGGTCTGCTGGGACCTCATCTATGGCCTTGATGCTTAATCAGTGCCGAACGGCGTCTGCCATGAGACCTCTTTTTATTGGATTTCTCATGGTTGGGCAAGAGACGAAATGGTCTATGGGTCTGGTTATGAACCAGAGATCTTCCCCAAACATTTACAACACCCTCTTCAAATGGGAGCAGTTAGCACAGGATGGCCAAGGAGTGGCTGGCTGAGGACTTTCTACCATCTGTCGCTCTTCCAAAATTATGAACTCTGAAGGGGCAGCCTTGCCAAAGGTGGAGCCCCCCCCCCCAAATCAACAACCATGAGACAGCATCAAAAGAGATGGAGACACCTCTAATTTTTCATAGCCATCTCACAGACATGTAGGGCAGTGGTTCTCAACCTTTTTAATGCTGCGACCCCCAACCGGTCGTAAGTCGAGGACTACTCAACCGGTCATAAGTCGAGGACTACTCAACTGGTGCAGCACCGTTTGCAGAATGGGGCTTTTGGCAGGCTCAGCAGGGCAGAGACAGCCTGGACAATTCCTATTGGCTTTTGAAAGCCAATAGAATTAGACTCTATTCAAGAGAGTCTCTTCTATTGGCTTTCAAAAGCCAATAGAATAAAAGGGAGTAGCACAGCTAAGGAAAAGGGGGAAAAAATGGCGGACTGCGTTATTTGGCGACCCCCGTGAAATGGTCATTCGACCCCAAATGGGGTCCCGACCCACAGGTTGAGAACCACTGATGTAGGGGATGCCGTTCAGATTTGGAAGCACTAGTTTAATGAAGTTTAGTGCTTCATCTTGGCTCTGGGTCTATCGTAAAATGCTGGAAAACTGTCCCTCTTTTTGTCCGAAAGATGCTTTTTCCAAAAGGCAACTGGACTTCCTTCTTTTTTTTTTTCCCCCTTGAAAACGTTTCACTTCTCATTCAGGAAGCTTCTTCAAGTCTTCGGTTCGCTGAACAACCATGATCCGGATCATTGAGAATCTCCATAGACCCTTGTCCTTCTTTTTCAATGTAAGGAGCAGCCCAACTAAACCAGCAGCTTTCTAATTGCTGCATAGAAATATCTTGGTAAATCCGTGATGGGGCCCATGAAGAGTATTCAGCTGGATGGTCCTATTTCTTCCACTGAATTTAACATTGCCTCCAGGAAGGTGCTCAATTTAATATAAGTTTATCCCAGGATCAACATGTTTGGAGAATATTGCACGGTGCCCTTCCTTCCACCCAAGACTTCTTTTTCCAATTTAGACATTTTCTAGAGAACCAGAGACTCCTCTGGATTTTCAGCATAAGGGTGTGGGAATGACGTGACTGTCTCTCTTTCAACCCAACCATGCAGGCAGAGCCTTAATTAAATTCTGTTACATCAAAAAAACAGCCTTGAAACTGGTTAGACTTTCATTTGCTGCCTTAAATATCTGTTTATTGCACAGACTGGACTGGTGAGGAATTTTAATGAACTAAATAACACAGTGGAGGAGGAGGAAGGAGATCTTCAGAGAGATGGATCTTTAATACCCTATTTTAATATCTTCAGGCTGGCTCTGAGCAACCCATTTATTTCTTTGGATACCTAATTAACTGGTTGCTTAGTAGTATAAATTATTCTGTTGTTTGATGGATTGCTAACTTAAATGAATACTATTATCTCCCTGGCTTTTTCTGATGCTTCATAAATAAGATCAGATATTTTGCCCCCTTTAAACCTCCCCAAACGTGAAAAAAACATTTGTCTGCTTTGAACCTACTTACTGAATAAGCCACAATTGTCTGGGCTTAAACAGTACACTGAATTATAAACCTTGGTTTACAAATTACAGTGAGTTCACACAACTCACTATGTCCTGTGATTTGTTGATTTTTCTCTACATATGCTAAACCTAAATATGGTTTGCTTGTGTTTAAGTATGCTATGTGAGTCCAGCTACCAAAGTATAGTTTACATAACTCCAGTCATTTGTGGTTTATATAGTAAACCATGACTAAATAAATCATGAATTGGAATGTGATGTAAGTAAATATAGCATGTTTGATGGGTCCCAGTTGACCATTTTGCTGGATTCTTAAGGAATGTCCCTAAATATTCCAAAACAGAATAGAATGGAATAGAATGGAATAGTAATAGGAATGGAATGGAATAGAATTAATAGAAATGAAATAGAATAGGAATGGAATAGAATTAATAGGAATAGGAGTAGAACAGAATAGAATAGGAATAGAATAGGAATAGGAGTAGAGTAGAATAGAGTAGAGTAGAAATAGGAATAGAACAGAACAGAACAGAACAGAATAGAATAGAATTCTTTATTTGGTCAAGTGTGGTTAGATACACAAGGAATTTGTCTGCAGAAGCACTCAGTGCATTTGCAAAATAACAGAGAAAATAATAAGTAAGTTTCACATGTGTGTGTGTGTCTGATGTAATGCCAGGGAGTTCTGGGAGTTGTAGAGGTGCCATGGTTGAGAAACACTGCCCGGCAGGATAATAAGCTATGAAACAAAGGATATATCTTACTGGGCTGTATGCTTAGACCCCAGTTTTAATAGTCTGGTTTATATTATCTTCTCTTCAGGACAAAAGATATGTCCTTTTAGGAATTACATCCATATTTACTCAAGGTAGGGCCGGAGAATTTGACGGTGGATTAGTCATTCTCCGCCCAGCCTACCTGAAAAGGCTATTAGAACGGAGGTCTACACATGTTCCACAGCATTCTTGAAGAAAACGTGGGAATAAACACCTCAGAGGTCAGGAAAAGATCTGATGCACAAATGTTTGGGCACCCACCTTCTTAAAGAAACTAGCTGCACTGCGCCATATGACCCAGGAAAATACATGTGAGTGTTAAAAGAACGCCTACATTACTAAGATATTTCTCAGTTACATCCCCCTTTCTACTCACTGTGATTTACAGGTAGTCCTCAACTTACAACAGTTTGTTCAGTGATTGTTCGAAGAACATGGAAGAAAGTGACTGTTCTTCACACTTAACAATCATTGTAGCATCCCTGTGGTCACATGATCAAAATTCAGACGCTTGGCAACTGACTCCTACTTATGACGCAGCATCCTGGGGGGTCACGTGATTCCCTTTTGCGACCTTCTGATAAGCAAAGTCAACGGGGGGGGGGGAAGCCGGATTCCCTTAACCACCATTTGACCAGCTTAGCAGCTGCAGTGATTCCCCTTCACAACTGTGGCAAGGAAAGTCATAAAATGGGGCAAAACTGAACTGTTTCACTTAGCAACAGAAATGTTGTTTTCAACTGTGGTCGTACGTCGAGGACTACATGTACTTAAATGGGTTGCACTCACGCTCGGTGCAGACGGTCTTCTGCAAAAACGACAGGATGCATTTTCTTGGAAAAGCCTCAGGAAGAGCTACTTTGGGATGTTCCCGTTAATAGTTAGTTTTTCCTCTACTCTTGAGGAGAAATGGCTGGAAAAGCTGGAGGGGCTCACATAAATGTGGGGTCAGTTGTTGTGGCTGGAAAGACTTGTAAAGTGACCCCTGTGGCTCCCTTGGGTAGAGGCTTGGGCCAGAAATGTCTGACCTCTGGAAAGTATGTTAGCAATTTCCTTCAGAGAGTGAAATGGGATCTTTAATTCTTTCAAAGGGCTCTTCCTGCACAGCACCAGCGGGCTCTAATGGTCCAAAGTGCTACTATGAAATCCAGGGATCCCTGATTACAAGATAATACAGAATAACAGAGTTGCGAGGGACCTTGGGAGGTCATCTAGTCCAGGGCTTTTCAACCTTTTCACCCATTGTACCACTTTTAGGATATGGCAATATCCGAGGACCACCAGTCGCCTAGCAAGGTGTCAAAAACTTGATGACAAAAAAAAAAAGGAAAAAAAGTGATAAAGTACAGGTAGTCCTCGACTTACAATAGTTTGCTTAATGACTGTTCAAAGTTACAATGGTACTGAAAAAAGTGCCCCCCAAGGCACAGCCTGCCCGCCCGGTGGCGCTCTCATTCCCTTCCCTCGCTACCACTTTTCTAGGATGGCCGCGTACCACCTGCCAGGTGTCAATGTACCACAGGTGGTACCCGTACCACTGGTTGAAAAGCCCTGTTCTAGTCCAACCCCCCCGCTCAGGCAGGAAAAACTATATCATTTCAGACAAATGGTTGTCCAAACTCTTCTTAAAAACTTCCAGTGTTGGAGCACCCATAACTTCTGGAGGAAAGTTGTTCCTCTGGTTAATTGTTCTCACTTTTAGGGAGTTTCTCCTTAGTTCAAGGTTGCTTCTCTCCTTGATTGGTTTCTGTCCCTTGCTTCTTGTCTTGCCTTCCGGTGCTTTGGAGAATAGCTTGACTCCCTCTTCTTTGGGGCAGTCCCTCAAATATTGGAACACTGCTATCATGTCACCCCTAGTCTTTCTTTTCATTACATAGAGACAGGGCTTTTTTTTCCTCATAGAACACCCAGAACGGAGTTCCGGCACCTTTTTTGGGGTAGGCAAGGCGGTTTGTATGACATGTGTGAGTTCCGGCATCTTTTTTTTTTTTTTTTTTAGAAAAAAAGCACTGGATGGAGATACCAAATTCCAGCAACTGTTCCTTACATGTTTTAGCCTCTAGTCCCCCAAACACCTTTCTTGCTCTTCTCTGCATTCTTTCCAGAATCTCAACATCTTTTTTATAACATGGTGATCAAATGATTGGGAGCAGCCGAGTCTCTATCTCTGTTATAAATGTGCCTGCACACACACACACACACGCACGCACGCACATATACAAATATAGTACAGGTAGCCTTTGACATATGTAGAATATAGGTTCATTTGCCAATTTGTCTTCTGGGAAGATATTTTGATTTCCTCACCTAGTTAGCACAATGAAAATTTCCTTGTGGCCTCCCTTTTAATCATAAGCAGGCCTAATCTAAGCTTAATTTCTTGAGGTTAGCTAAAATTAATCAATGCTGCCATCCACTGTTACCTTTTCACAAAATCAAATCAAATCAAACAAAATAAAGCTTCCTTCTTAATCAAGCTCTGCTCCTGTGATTTCAAAAGACATCTATTCGGTTTTCTTGGCAACGATACAGAAGTTTTTTTCTCTCTCCTGGGATGTCATTTTAATTTCCTGGTTTAGCCTAAAGCTCTGAGAATGTCTTATCCAAGTTATGTACCGGACTCAACCATATTTTGCTTCTGAGTTCAGATCAGGTCAGCCAGACGCGTCCCCCATTCTGAGACTTTTTATAATTAGCTTTCTGTATAACAGCAGCAAAAAAGCCAACACAGTGCTAGGCTGCATTAACAGAGGGATAGAATCAAGATCACGTGAAGTATTAATATCACTTTGTAAAGCCTTGGTAAGGCCACACTTGGAATACGGCATCCAGTTTTGATCACCACGATGTAAAAGAGATGTTGAGACTCTAGAAAGAGTACAGAGAAGAGCAACAAAGATGATTAGGGGACTGGAGGCTAAAACATATAAGGAATGGTGGCTGGGATTGGGTCTGTCTAGTTTAATGAAGAGAAGGACGAGGGGGGACATGATAGCAGCCTTCCAGTATCTCAGGGGATGCCCCAAAGAAGAGGGAGTCAAGCTATTCTCCAAAGCGCCTGAAGGCAGGACGAGAAGCAACCGATGGAAACTAACCAAGGAGAGAAGCAACCTAGAACTAAGGAGAAACTTCCTGACAGTTAGAACAATTAGCCAGTGGAACAACCTGCCTCCAGAAGTGGTGAGTGCTCCAACACTGGAAGTTTTTAAGAAGAGACTGGACAGCCATTTGTCTGAAATGGTATAGGGTTACCTGCCTGAGCAGGGGGTTGGACTTGATGATCTCCAAGGTCCCTTCCAACTTGATGATGATGATGATGATGTACATCTGCAATAAGTCAAGCACTGATCTGAAACGGGATTCAATACATAAACTTCTTGAATTAGATACGACTAACATCCTCCTCCTCTCACATTAGTATTACAGGTTGTCCTTAGAACACCATTGAAGCCAAAATTTCTGTTGTTAAGTGAGACATTTGTTAAGTGAGTCTGCCCCATTTTATGACCTTTCTTGCCACAGTTGTTAAGTGAATCATTGTAGTTGTTAAGTTAGTAACCCAGGTTGTTAAATGCGTCTGGCTTCCCTCACTGACTTTGCTTGGCGGAAGGACGCAAAAGTGGATCACAAGACCTCAGGACACTGCAACCGTCATAAATACGAGGCAGTTGCCAAGCATTTGAATTTTGATCACATGACCACGGGCATGTTCCATTGGTCATAAGGGTGAAAAATCACCATAAGTCACTTTATTCAGTGCCGTTGTAACTTTGAACGGTCACTAAATGAAGTGTTGTAAGTTGAGGGTTACCTGTATTGTTGGGCAGAAACTTTTCTAGGAGGCAGATCAAAGAACTGAATTTGGAGGCCTGGGCAGAACTGAGGCAAAGGTTTGTGTACCCCAGATTTAAAAAAAGGTAAGGATGTTCAGATGAATCTACCTCAGTGGTTCTCAACCTGTGGGTCGGGACCCTATTTGGGGTCGAACGACCATTTCACGGGGGTCGCCAAACAACGCAGTCCGCCATTTGTTCCCCCTTTTCCTTAGCTGTGCTACTCCCTTTTATTCTATT
Source organism: Crotalus tigris (assembly GCF_016545835.1). Classification (NCBI taxonomy): domain Eukaryota; kingdom Metazoa; phylum Chordata; class Lepidosauria; order Squamata; family Viperidae; genus Crotalus; species Crotalus tigris. The sequence continues at coordinate 643,681 of NW_024097480.1, read as the reverse complement.
GGCTTTTGAAAGCCAATAGAATAGACTCTCTTGAATAGAGTCTAATTCTATTGGCTTTCAAAAGCCAATAGGAATTGTCCAGGCTGTCTCTGCCCTGCTGAGCCCGCCAAAAGTCCCATTCTGCAAATGGTGCTGCACCAGTTGAGTAGTCCTCGACTTATGACCGGTTGGGGGTCGCGGCATTAAATAGGTTGAGAACCACTGATCTACCTGGATTGGTAGCAATAGTACTAACATTTAGACTTTACAGCCCTTTCTAAGCGGTTTACAGAATCAGCCTATGGCCCCCAACAATCTGGGTCCTTATTTTACTGACCTCAGAAGGACGGAAGGCTGGGTCAACCTTGAGCCCTGTCAGGATCGAACTCCAGACTGTGAGCAGCGTTAGCCTGCAATACTGCACTCTAATCATTGTGCCACTACAGCACTTAATGCAACATCCAATCAGCTACAGCAATAGCAATAGCACTTAGACTTATATACCGCTTTACGGTGCTTTACAACCCTCTCCAAGCGGTTTACAAAGTCAGCCTATGGCCCGCAACACTCTGGGTCCTCATTTTACCGACCTTGGAAAGATGGAAGGCTGAGTCAACCTTGAGCCCATCAGGATCGAACTCCAGACTATGGGCAGAGTTAGCCTGCAATACTGCATTCTAACCGCTGCGCCATCAGGGCTCCTGTGATGTTATATGGGGAAGACCTTGGGAGACTGGATGATGGGAACAATCAGATAAGAGGGAGCGTAGCCCACAAAGCTGTATAAAGGACAGAGCAAGAGGCTCGGTGGGGACACACACCCCCACCCCCGGTTATCAGGCTGTAAAGTGAGAGAATCGTATGATCAAATGTGCAAAATTCTGCTGATTTCTTTCTTTTTTGTTTCTATTTTTTTTGTTTTGCTTTATGTTTAAAGATAGTTTTGTTTATTGTGTCTGAAGACTGTTAAACAACAACAACAATAATAATAATCTTTTATATAATTGCATTGTAGTGTGAGAAATGTGCTTGAAAACAGGATGTTCTTTTAACAAAAATGAAAATGTACATCTTTGGAAAAAATCTGAGCAAAATTACACACAGTTTATATACAAATAAAATGGTTAAACCTGGCATGAACTAACTGAAAGGAAATGTGGGGGGAGAGTCTGAGAGGGATAAACCAAAACGGAGATTTGCACAAATGAGAAAGAGAAATAAATCTGACAGATGATCCCAGCTCTACTTCACACACACAGCAAACACACTATTGTTTAATGCTATCAAAATGCATTTCCTGGAGGTGAACTCAATGAGGTTAGCTTCCAGAGAGCACACCTAGAATTGCATTGCTAATATCCTTCCAGAATTTCATCCTGGGTCACTCACTCTTTGCACACCCCATCGATTCCCCAATTCCATTTCATCCAGGAAAGAATCTCAGCTGCTTAGGGCAACATCAAAAGCTTAGTGTAACATAAGGAGCCTTTAAACCAGCCAGCCGGCCAGCTGGCTGGAGATGGGGAACACAGATGCTTGACCTCGCCTTTAGCACTGCTTGGCCAAGAAAGCATAGAAGTCTACTTCCCATTGGTGACTATTTATAGTCATTGTAGCATTCCTAGTTAGGGCAAAATGTGTGTCTTTGGGAGGGCATCGGGCTGAATGGAGTCACTTGTGGAGATCTGGACCAGCGGTTTGGTGCAGAGTTTGTCAAGCTGAGTATCTTTAAGATGTACGGACTTCAGCTTCCAGAATTTCCCAAGCAACAAGGCTATTGAAACCAATTTTATCTTCTACACCAGGGGTGTTAAACTGCAGGCTGGCGGAGGGGGGGGGAATTGCATCATGCGGAGGCTAAACCTACTCCTGGCAATGGGGAAAAAAGTTACGATATGTTGCAACACATCAAGTGACACGGCAAGTTTGACACCCGTGTTCTACACTAAACAGACAAGTGCCTGCCACGTAGCATCCCAGACTTAACAATCGTCAATAAGAAAGGCAAAACGTTCTGGATAGTAGTTGCGGCAATACCTGGAAACAGCAGATAGAAGAATTAGAACTGGAGAAGGCCACAAAATACAATGTCCTGCAAATACAAATAGAAGGATCGCGGTAGTAATAGATACCTTAGGTGCAATTCCATTTGAACATCATTGGCATTGACAAATTTACCATCGGTCAATTGCAAAAGCCAGTTTTACTCAGAACAGCTTACATCCTCTGACAATACTTCTAACACCATCAAACATCAATATCTGCTTATCCCAGGTCCTTGGGGAGCACTCAATACGCGGATAAAAAATGCCAGATCCAGTCTAAACATCTGGCCGATTGTGCCAGGAACCATACTGTAATTGACAAAATCACCATCAGTCAATTGCAAAGGGCAGCTTTACTTTGAACAGCTTATACCCTGCGACAGTACCTTGAACGCCACCAAACAACCATCTCTGCCTATCCCACCAGGTCCTCGTGCAACAAGCCACACATAACAGCAATACAGTTCCTTGTTCTTGCCAAAAATACACCCGAAGGGATTCAGTATTGAGGTAAATATAGAAGTATGACAACTATGATAATTTAATTTGAAAGACAGTCGCCTGTTTTGGTGGCATGCTACTTTATCCAATTACCCACAACTAAACAAGCTATGATTTAGTGTCATGCACAAAAGTCCTCTTTCGCTTTCATTTTCAATGTCAACCTATCCACTTCTGCATAATCTAGATTTTTTTTTATTAACTCTTCCTTCATTGGTAATTCTGCATTTTTCCAGTGTTGAGCGAATACAGTTCTCGCTGCAGTTAATACATGTAATATTAAATACAGACATTCTTTCTCATAATTTCCTACAATTATACCTAAAGGGAAATAAAAAAAAATCCAAATTTTGATTCCATGAGCAATAGGGATGCTACAACCGTTGTAAGTGGGAAAAATGGTCATAAGTCACTTTTCTCAATGCCATTGTAACTTCAAACGGCCACTGAGTGAGCTGTTGTAAGTTGAGGACTACCTGTACTACAGGGGCTAAGTACGGAAAAAAGGATGCTGTCCCAGGTACTGATCCTTGAACAAGCCAATTGACCTCAGTTTACAAAGCTAGCTGGCCTTACCTCACTGGATGCGGACATTCTCACGATCCTGTAAACCTTCTTGCTAATTAACCCACTTACTGGGTTCTCATAAACACGGAGGCCTAAACTAACCCAACACATTAGGCCCACAGAAAGCGCACAACTCCCGTGTGAAACAACCACATTTAGAAAAACCATCCAAACATAACTACTCAGTTTATAGCTAGCCTGATTATGCATCGGGGGTCCTGATAAATTACGTTCTCACATTTTGATCCAGGCAGGGCATTCTGGGAGCACCCTGAAAATTAAAGTCAATAGGGGGAACAGGACGTGGTCCAAAAAGTCAAGGTGGCGTCCAAAAATGGGCCTATTTTTTTACAGCCAACTTTTTTTTAAAACCACCTCAGTTTGTTGGCAAGGAAGGTGATTTGCAACAAAAATACAGAAGTTTTTTTTTCCCCTCTTCTCTTTATCACTGCTTTCAGTTTATCTTTCCTGCTTTCCTTGATCTTACTCTGGAACTTTGTAAACCAGCCAGGATCAAAGGCTAAGGGAGGCTTGCTCCGGGAAGAAAGAATCCTGGTTTGGTTAGTCAGCATTTTGGGAAAGCTTGCAAGCTCCATCATCTGTCTCAGGGGTCTTCAAAACTGGGCAACTCTAAGACTTGTGGACTTCAACTCCCAGAATTGAAGACCCCTGGTCTAGATTGCCAAAAGATGACTGGGAAGCTCCCATATGGGGATCACGTGACCCTGGGATGCTGCACTCATTGTCAAGTGTGGAAAAACGGCCCCTTTTCTGTGCCATTGCAACTTCGAATGGCTGCTAAACAAATGCTTGCAAGACAAGCACTTCCTGTATCAGGCCTACTTTTAAAACTTAGCTTGCTTTCACAGTGGTTTCTCAGACAAGCCATGGAACTCTGCTTTACTGTTGAGAGACGAGGGACATGCATGCAAGCCATCGTGACTGTTCGCACAACACACTAACCTCAAACCAGTTCAAACCCCACTGATTTATTATTTACTGAGCCAGCCATGATAACCCCCTCCCCCCAAAAGCAATTGGCTTAGTGCAGTTTGTGAACTAGGTCTTCGCTTCCACGCCTCAGCTAGTAGAGCGAGTTTGATTTGGGCCTTTCTTAACCTTTTATGCCAAACACCAGGAATGGGACTTAAGACCTGACATGCGTTGTATAAATATTTATAGAAGTATATACCGAGAAGGTTAGATAAATAAAAGTATTAATGTAAGAGAAAATTAATCTTATTGTATATAATACAGATAGGGAAATTTGGAGAGAGGAGTTGCTCGGACATTACCCCTGAACTGTATCTGAAGAGGGATGAGAGGGAAGAAAGGAGAGGAGAGAGAAAGGAGTAAAGGAGGGGAGAAGGAAGTAGGAAGGTTGGAGGAGAAGAGGAGAAGTGGGGAGAAGTGGTGAAGGAAAGAGAAGAGGAAAGGAAGAAGAGGGAAGTAGGGAAGAGAAGAAAGGGAGAAAGAAAGTAGAGAAGAAGGAATGTGGATACAGTGAAAGGGGAAATGGGTGAGCAACACCAAAAGTATGTATTTATTTCATTTTATTAAAAGTATCTTATATATGAATGTAAAAAGAATGTATGTTAACATCTGATAAATATCACAGTATATGTATGGGGGAGAGTTTGGAAAAATAAAAAATTATTAAAAAAAAAAAAAAAGACCTGACATGCTCAGCCTCTAGTTTGTTAGGTGAGATTTGCACACCAAGAAAGTTGGAGAAAACCTTTGACCCTTTTAAGAGCAAAAGCCTAAAGCATTTCATGGTTAGTAGCAATACACTCTGTATATTTGTGTATATTTTGGGGGGGGGGTTGAGCCATCTCTCTTCGCAAGGAACTCTACCTGCTGGAGCATCCTCTGGGGGTCTTCCTTGTGGACATATGTTGTGTATCGTGAGAGTTCACATAAAATACTAGACAAGGACAACAAGGGTCTGGTGAGTTTGCATTGCAGAAACCCCTCCCTCAAATTTTGAATGGGGTCTGAAGCTATAATAGAATATTTGTAGCCCAAGGTTGAACTGTGGGGTCCTTGGTGCTCTCTGAGCTTTTCCAGCAGATGTTTTGTTACCAAATGTGGTAACATCAAATCACCAAAACGCTCCCAACATTGACAGGGCAAGCCACCAGTATATAGAAAGAGAGCAGTCCCCTCCAGCACTGATGATGTTACCTAGCTGGGCAATGAAATGCCTGAACCTAGAACCATCAAGCTGAAAGGAACACTGGAGGTCTTCTGGTCCAACCCCCTGCTGAAGCAGGAGACCCTGCATGATTTCAGACGGACGGTTGTCCAGTCTCTTTTTGAAAGCCTCCAGTGAGGGAGCACCCACAACTTCTGCAAGACAACCAAACTCGGAGAGCATCAGGGAGCTCACAGAACTTGTAATAGTTTATCTGCTGCCCACCCCACCCCACCCCCATTGCAGGAAGACTGTTCTTCTGCTTTGTTAAGCTAGGTTTTAGCATGTCGTATGAACACAGCCCCTCGACCTTTCCTTCCACTTTTTCCCAAATTCAGGATTCATTCCAAGGGGCCTGAAGGCAGGACAAGAAGCAACAGATGGAAACTAATCAAGGAGAGAAGCAACCTAGAACTAAGGAGGAATTTCCTGACAGTGAGAACAATTAACAAGTGGAACAACCTGCCTCCAGAAGCGGCGAATGCTCCAACACTGGAAGTTTTTAAAAAGAGACTGGACAGCCATTTGTCCGGAATGGTATAGGGTTTCCTGCCTGAGCAGGGGGTTGGACTAGATGACCTCCAAGGTCCCTTCCAACATTATTATTATTATTATTATTATTATTATTATTATTATTATTATTATTATTAAGAGGGAATCAACCTATTTTCCAAAGTGCCTGAAGGCAGGACAAGAAGCAACGGATGGAAACTAAGCAAGGAGAGAAGCAACCTAGAACTAAGGAGAAACTTCCTGACAGTTAGAACAATTAACCAGCGGAACAACCTGCCTCCAGAAGCCGTGAACGCTCCAACACTGGAAGTTTTTAAGAGACTGGACATCCCTTTGTCTGAAATGGTGTAGGGTTTCCTGCCTGAGCAGGGGGTTGGACTAAATGACCTCCAAGGTCCCTTCCAACTTTATTATTATTATTATTATTGATCATCGCACAGTCAGCCAGATGTTCAGATTGGATTTGGCATTTTGTCTACCTATCGAGTCCTTACCCAGGACCTGGATATTATTATTATTATTATTATTTCCTAAAGAAGCAGTTGGAGCTTGCCACAAACCCCCGCTGCCCATCAAATTCCATGGCGTTGCAAAACCCCTGAAAACAAGCCCCCCAACCTTCTCCCCCCCCAACCCATCTTCCTACCTCTGGCTTCCTCCAAAGCAGACCAGGTACTAGTAGGCCCCACACCCCCCCCCCAAATCCTGCAAGACAGACATGCGCTTTCCACCCCCCAAAGCTGCACCTCCTTTCTCCTTGCCCGGGCAACGTTGCCTATATACCCCCCCCCCGCCCCGGAAGGCCAAAAGGTGGTTAGTTAACCAGACGGGGAGCCTAGGAAAGGATGCAAACGGAGCCGGGGGGGGGGGGAGGAGGGAAAAAGCCGGAACGCTCCTGCCCTGCCCACCCCTCCGATTTGCCAAGGGATGGAGATGGGCAAAGAGGAGCGCCCGGGTGCAATTCGGCCCCGACCGACCACGTCAGTCCCGGCAAGGTGCTGGGCTTCTTACCGTGTGGCGGGCGGCAGCCCTCGGTCCCGTCCCCCGGGCGCCGGGGGCTCGGCTTGCCAGGCGAACGGTCCTTCGTGGGCTCGGCGCAGGAAAATGGAGCGAGCGCGAAGGAGGAGCAGAGCCGAGCGCCGCCGTTTTGGAGCAAGCCGCCTGCGTTTCCAGCCAGCTGCATCTGGCGCTCCTGCAAGCAGCCCGCGATTGGCTGACACCCGAGGAAGGGGTGGCTGTTTTATCAAAAATAATAAAATAATAATAATAAAATAATAATAATATAATAATAATAATAAAATAATAATAATAAAATAACAATAATAACAATAATAACAATAATAACAATAACAACAATAACAACAATAACAATAACAATAACAATAACAATAACAATAATAATAATAATAATAATAATAATAATAATAATAATAATAATAATAATAATAATAATAATAATAAAATGAAACCTGGCTTGCTGGCCCCCGCCGAGAGAGGGGTGGGTGTGATTTGGATCCCCGGCAGCAGGCAAGCAACGTGGACTCGTGGGAGCCGGCAGAGGACTCCGGAGTTCACGAGTGATAAAAGACACGAGCTGGGGCTGAGAAGCCTGTCATTAACCTCTTCGTCCCCGGCCCAGAAAAGCCCAGCCCAGAACCGGGTTGGCTAACCTGCTCGAAGCAGCGATCGTTGGTTTTTTTTTCCCACGCCCCCTCCCTTTCGTTTTGCAGTTTTGCTTCGGAGATCGTCGGCATGTCGGCATTTGGGTGGCAGCAATTTCCAGAAATCCGGCGTGCCCCAGCAGGCCAGCCTTAGGCCATCCCTGAGCATCTTTCCTGTCCTTCTGAAGTGGCCCGCCTTCTTTTTTTTTTCTTTTCTTTTTTTTAGCTGATTTTATTCTCTCCTCGGCTTGGAGAAAAACCATGAAATTCATCCTGGTCCTTGGCTGTCCAAAATCTGAAAAAAAGAAAGAAAGAAAAAAAAAAAGGAAGAAAGAAAGGAGAGAGAGAGAGAGAGAGATTAATTCTAAAAAGTCCAAAGCAGTGCTTCTCAACCTTTTTAATGCCACAACCCCCAACCGGTCGTAAGTCGAGGACTACTCAGCTGGTGCAGCACCGTTTGCAGAAGGGGACTTTTGGCGGGCTCATCAGGGCAGAGACAGCCTGGACAATTCCTATTGGCTTTTGAAAGCCAATAGAATTAGACTCAATAGAATTAGAGAGAGTAGCACAGCTAAGGGAAGTAGCACAGCTAAGGAAAATGGGGAAAAAATGGCGGACTGCGTTGTTTGGCGACCCCTGTGAAATTGTCGTTCGACCCCAAATGGGGTCCCGACCCACAGGTTGAGAACCACTGGTCCAAAGGCACCTTGTTTCCTAAAACGGTGCTAACAGAAAGGGGGGAGGGATGCAGAGATCACACATTTTGCAAAAGGGGAGCTTCTGCAATCTATTAAGGGGGGGGGGAATGACAGGTTGGTTTGAGTGACAGCCGGTGAAAAGGCCAAGCCATAACCCTGGCCTAACCCTAAAATAAAAAGGTCTCTACTGAAAAATGTTCATAGTCTAAATCAGTGGGTCTCAGCTGAAGATGGGTGGACTTCAACTCCGAGGATTCTACCCATCCAGAAGCTGGGAATTAAAAACTCGATTGATTCTAAAGATACGGTATATAAGCGGTATATAAGTCTCATAAATAAATAAATAAATAAATAAATACGGGCCTTTCAGTTTGAGGAAATGTTTCACCTTTTGTATTTTTTTTAATTATGGGAAGGCAAGTATTCACACACAGGGAAAACCATTGTATAAATGTAAATTTATGAATAATAATAATAATAACAACAACAACAACAACAGACTGACTACAAGCAGCGGCATGACAAAGTAGCAACAATGGTGCATTGGAAGATCTGCAAAAAATATCATTTGCCTGTAAGCAAAAACTGGTGGGATCATAAAATAGAGAAAGTCATAGAAAATGATAAAATTAAACTGCTCTGGGACTTCAGAATTCAAACAGACAAGCACCTGCAACATAACACCCCAGACTTAACAATTGTCGATAAAAAAGACAAAAAAGTCTGGATAGTGGACGTGGCAGTGCCTGGAGACAGCAGAATAGACGAGAAAGAACTGGAGAAGATAACAAAATACAAAGACCTACAAATAGAAATAGAAAGACTGTGGCAAAAGCAAGCAAGGGTAGTACCAATAGTAATAGGCTCCTTGGGTGCAATCCCAAAACAACTGGAGCACCACTTGAACACCATTGGCATTGACAAATTCGCTATTAGTCAATTGCAAAAGGCCTTACTAGGAACTGCTTCCATCCTGCGACGATATCTGTAATACCATCAAACATCCACATCTGCCTATCCCAGGTCCTGGGTAAGGACTCGATAGGTAGACAAAATGCCAAATCCAGTCTGAACATCTGGCTGACTGTGCAATGATCCATAATAATAATAATAATAATAATAATAATAATAATAATAATAATAATAATAATAATACAGCATTCAGAAAGACACCATGAAAAAAACAGCTGGATTCATAGGTATCTCACTGAGAAATTGATAATTTACAATACAGAATTGATGGAATTTCAATTTTGAAAAAGTAGTTCAGAATGAAGGGGTTTTTCCACAGTGGATCAATCGCTGGAAAAATGATGGATAGTTTAGCAGAGATGGCCAAACTAACTGTTCTAATCAAAGAAACGAACACATGTAACTTGGTTTCTACTTGGAAACCGCTTCTGGATTTTCGTGCTCGAGATGCGAAAAGAAAATACGAAACTTTGATTTGGGGCCTGCTGGTTAGATATATTTGTTCTTATAGAAATAGCTAGTACATAACAGGTAGTCCTCCATGTACGGCCACAATGGAACCCCCAAGTTTATGCTGCTGAGCGAGACATTTGTTAAGTGAGTTTTGCCCCATTTTACGACCTTTCTTGCCGCAGTCATTAAACGAATCACTGCAATTGTTAAATGAGCAACACGGTTGTTAAGTGAATGTGGTTTCCCCGTTGACTTTGCTTGTCAAGAAGGTCCCAAGAAAGGGAGCACGTGAGACTGGGATGCTGCAACCGTCATAAATGTGAGTCAATTGAAAGTAAATGTAAATCACATCCTGTAACCATGGAGATGCTCTGAAGGTGGGAAGGCAGAGGACAGGTGGTCAGTCTGTTTTCAGGGCTGTTATAACTTCCAGGGTTTGCTAAATGGATGGCTATGAGTTGAGGACCACTTGTGTATTAAGACATTATAATGAACTGTCGTAGATCCTTGGGAAGGCTCTAATCATTAGAAGCACTAAATCCAAATCTAGAATGCATGGAAATACTCCTCCTCCTCCCATCATTACATCATCATCATCATCATCATCATCATTCTCATCGGCTTTTCCTTCTCCTCCTCCCATCATCATCATCATCATCACTCCATTCTCCTCCTCCTCCATCATCTCATTCACCTCTTCTCCTCCCATCATCATCTCACCATCATCTCATCATTTTACTTCTCCTCCTCCTCCTCCTCCTCCTCCTCCTCCTCCTCCTCCCTCCCTCCCTCCCTCCCTCCCTCCCTCGTCCTCTACCCTGGCCAGCTTTAATTCTTTGCCCCTTGTGGATGGCATGGGATTTACCCCTATAAAAGTCATGAGTCAAAATGCTCCCTTTTCCTTTTCCACGGCCCTAGACATTGCCCATTCCTGGTTAGTAGCTCTGATTGGTGTCCGTCAGAGAAAAATTCTTCTGCACTGCAATTTGGATGGGGATGGAAGGGCTCCTTTTATCAGATGCCTGCAATTTAGATGTTTTTACGGTTGTCTAGCATTGGCAGAAGCAAAGTCTCTGTTCTTGAACAAAGACAGCAATAATGTTTGCTGTTGCCAAAAGGAAAAAAAAAAAATTCAGCCCGGGGTGGATTTTTGTTTTATTTTTCATCATATTGTTTAAGATGGAGGGATGTGGTTTCCTAAACTGTTGATGTTATGGTCTGCGGGTTGGAGGATAAAATAACTGAATAAACATCTTTAATTTAAAGGAAACATGACTTGCGCTGGGGTAGGCAATGATCTCATTGAGAGTCGGCGCAAAAAAGTGAAAATGACAAGCAAACAAGGGCAGAATCTGGCACAGTCTGAAGTCTTGGACTTGACTGGTAAACATTTTAACTTTTAAAGCCCTACGTGAATTGGGGCCAGGTTGCCTGAGGTTGTCCCCATCACATCAGCCTGTCTCACCCAGTCAACAGGGAAGAGATGTTACGGATCCCATCACTTACGGAATTTCAACTGGTGGGGTCTGGGAAAAGGACCTTCTTTGCTGTGGCCCCCGGCTTAGCTTCTTTATGAAAGGAAGGACTAAGGGTGACATGATAGCAGTGTTCCAATATCTCAGGGGCTGCCCCAAAGAAGAGGGAGTCAAGCTATTCTCCAAAGCGCCTGAAGGCAGGACAAGAAGCCACGGATGGAAACTAATCAAGGGGAGAAGCAACCTGGAACTAGGGAGACATTTCCTGACAGTTGGGTTTGGCTAGTCTAAAGAAAAGAAGAAATAGGGGAGACAGGATAGCAGTGTTCCGGTATCTGAGGGGATGCCACAGGGCAGAGGGGGCCAGGTTGTTCACCAAAGCACCAGAGGGAAGGACGAGAAACAACGGTTGGAAACTGATCAAGGAGAGAAGCAACCTGGAACTAAGGAGAAACTTCCTGACAGTGAGGACAATCAACCAGTGGAAAGGCTTGCTTCCAGAAATCGTGGCTGCTCCATCACTGGAGATTTTTAAGAAAAGACTAGACAGCAGGGGAGTTAAACTGCTGGCCCGTGGGCCGGTTTCATCCTACCGAAGCTGCGCCTACCCCATTGCTCGCAATGCAAAAAGAGTCACGATACGTTGCGACACGTCACATGACGTGGCGAGTTTGATACCCTTGGACTAGACAATCACCTATCTGAGATGGTATAGGTCAGTGGTGACGAACCTATGGCACGGGTGCCAGAGGCGGCACTCGGAGCCCTCTCTGTGGGCACATGTGCCATTGCCCCAGCCTTGCCTCCCCCCACGACCCCCTCCTCACCAGCAGCCCCCCTGGAGGAGGGTCGCCCCCAAGCGTGGCCAATGCGGAGCAGTGCAGCCAAGGACACGGCAGCCAGGCAGCATAGACAAGACTCTGCCCTCATGCCCCATCATGCACAGTTGATGCTGCGGGACGTGGGCAGAGGGCGTGGCCACCATGGTGCTGCTGGGCTGCCTGAATGATCTGCAGCGGGCCCTGGAAGCGGTGAGTGGCCCTGTGGGTAGGCGGGGTGGGGGTGGGGCAGAGGGTGGAGCAGGGGCAGGGGCAGTTTTTGGGCACTCAGTCTCTAAAAGGTTCGTCATCACTGGTATAGGTTATCCTGCTTGAGCAGGGGGCTGGACTAGAAGACCTCCAAGGTCCCTTCCAGCTCTATTCTATTCTATTCTATTCTATTCTATTCTATTCTATTCTATTCTAGTCTAGTCTAGTCTAGTCTAGTCTATCCTTCATTAATCTATTCTATTCTATTCCATTCCGTTCTGGGTTCCATTCCATTCCATTCCATTCTCCCATCCCATCCAAATATCCTCTGTAAACATTACAAAGCCCATACTATAAATAGACTCAGTGAGTTTGCATAGTGATAGTAACTGGGGTAACTTAGTAACTAATATAAATCTAATATCTCTTAGGAAGACTTTTGATTAGAAAGAGCTACCCTTTCTAAAAATTGTGCAACCCTGTGCAATATTGATAGCAGATGTGAATACAGCTCTTTTTTATTTTTTAACTTGTACGTGAAGCAAGGCTGTCTTCTCCTGTTAAGCTCCTTTCAGAATACAAGCAGGGAAATAACCGCTCTTTCCCAATAATATCTCGAAGCCTTGGACTTTCCAGATTCTGCCTGCAAACTACTCACCCCGCCCCATTCCAGCGCTGTCTCTTCTCCTGAGTCTCCGTTCCTCATCTCCTACCCAGTTGCTGTACAGCAGGGGTCTTCAAACTTGGCCCTTTTATGACTTGTGGACTTCAACTCCCAGAATTCCTCAGCCAATGGGAGGAATTCTGGGAGTTGAAATCCACAAGTCATAAAAGGGCCAAGTTTGAAGACCCCTGCTTTATAAGCTTGTTTGAATTGTAGGCTCTCCATTTATTAACATGCAAACAAGGGAAACATCTGTGCAAAAACACCCCTCTAAATAATACTGTAAACAAAATGAGTAAATATAGTGAAATGTACACCAAAAGCAAAGCCTTCTTTCATCTATCCAGGTTGTTCTTGGTTACCTGCCCAAACACATTATACCAGTTTTAAATAGATTTGTTTTGGAAGAAACCTCATTGATTTATGCTATTCCAGATAACAGCAGCTAGATGGCAGCATTGGATAAACAATCAAATAAACTAATAGCTACAGTTCTCTTTTTCAGCTAGCGGTCTTCAGCTCAAGGGAAGTTTAGAAAAGAAGCCACAAAAATCCAGTCCACCCCCAGATGGCAGTAGAGAGATCCAAACATCTCATAGTCTTTGGTGCCCTCTAGTGGTCCTCCGCTGTTTTGACAGCCAAATCTGGCCAAAAGGTTAAGAACCCTTATTCTAGTTTTTCCCAGGTGATCTCCTTCAAATTTATCAGGCACGAGTATGCATGGGATATAAAGTCCAGAAAATTTGGAAAGGAACAAGCTTTCTTCTGATATTTCCTAAATTAAGACAAGGACCTTCTCATTATGGTTTGCTTCCTATCTGGATAGATTATTGCCCATACTTAACTTCTTTACTCATCACTCCTTAGGGATTGCATGACACTTCCATCTTTATTTTTGTAACTTTACCTTTCCTTTATTTTAACTTTATTTTGTAACTTTACCTTTCCTTTTCCTTCCAAAACTCATGCCTTGATACACAGCTGCTTGATGAGATGGGCAGGTTGGTTGGTCTCCCCAGTTACACCCCTCCCTCATTTTTACAGTCCTCCACTGGATCCTTCTACCAATAGTTTAAGCTAGGGGTATCCCACCTTGGCAACTTTAAGACCTGTGGGCTTCAACTTCCAGAATTCCCAAGTCAGCATGGCCGCCGTGGAATAAGTCTTGCTACTGAGCTTAAAGTTTACCAGGCAGCAGTGCTAACTACCCTGATGTATGCTAGTGAGACCTGGACAGTGTACAGGAGGCACGTTGGACAACTGAACTACTTCCACATGACTTGCCTTCATAGAATTCTGAGGATCCGGTGGCAGGATAAGATACCAGACACAGATGTCCTCTCCAGGCCTATCATCAGTTTACACTCTGTTGATGAAAGCCCAGATGCGCTGGGCAGGCCATGTTGTAAGGGTGCCAGATTATCGCATCCCTAAACAGCTTTTCTATGGTGAGCTGTCTCAAGGAAAGCGATCGCACGGGGGACAAAAGAAGTGATACAGAGACACGTTGAAAGCCTCTCTCAAGTCCCTGGATTTTAACACCATCTCTTGGGAACTTCTGGCGCATGATCGACCGACATGGTGCACCTTGGTGTACCAGGGTTGCCAGACATGCGAACACAGAAGGACAATCTTGACACAAGAGAAGCGAGCACTCCGCAAAGCCAGAGCTGTAAATGCTGAAGTAACAGTGTCTACATTTCTTTGTTCAGTATGTGGCAGAACATTCCGTGCTAACATTGGTCTTATCAGCCACCTACGGACACATCGTTGGTGGCCCATAACCCACAAGATGTCAAGGTCTTCATCAAACCCGATGGACAAACTACATCCCACCCTGGCAACTTTAAGACCTGTGGACTTCAACTTCCAGAATTCCCAAGTCAGCATGGCTATTTGGGGAATCCTGGAATTGAAGTTGACAGGTCTTAAAATTGCCAGGGTGGGAGACGTCTGGTTTAAACCATTGCCTTCATCTGTTGACTGTCAGCATCCTGTCCTTCTGTTTTTGCAGATAGAGCTTCAAGAAGAAAACAAAACGGAAACATGGTTCCGAATCCCCTTTTTTTGGCCCAGGGGAGATCATCTGAGATGCATAAGTGGGCCAAAGATACTCTTCTGAATGAATCCAACCATGTTGCGGGAAGAAAGCAAATGAACATAAATAAGAGAGAGCCAGATTAAATACCTATTTCTGTTTAGGCCAAGGAGAATTGGAGGGCATCAGAATGTTTGAAAAAGGAACAGGCGTTTGCAACACACCATGCAGAGACAGTTAATTTTGTTCCAGACTGTCATAACATGATAGCAGGGTTCCAATATCTGAGGGGCTGCCACAAAGAAGAGGGCGTCAAGCTATTCTCCAAAGCTCTTGAAGACAGAAGAAGCAGAAATGGATGGAAACTAATCAAGGAGAGAAGCAACCTGGAACTAAGGAGAAATTTCCTGACGGTTGGGACAATCAATCAGTGGAACAATTTGCTTCCAGAAGTTGTGACTGCTCCATCATTGACGCTTGTTTAAAAAGAGACTGGACAACCACTTGTCTGAAATGATATAGGGTCTCCAGCTTGAGCAGGGGGTTGGACTAGAAGACCTCCAAGGTCCCTTCCAACTCCGTTATTCTGTTATTTTTCTGTAATTACGCTGATAGATGTTATTTAATACCCATTTCTTGCCAGGATTGACTGGGCAGTGAAATTCAAAAGAAGGCTGGATGGAGCTTCAACCTTATGCCCTGTTTTGTGTAATCTCCCTCCCATCTTGGACACCTCTTTTTTCTTTTCAATAAATCAGGAATACATAACACAAAGCAAAAGGCCAACACGATACCATTGGGAACGAGGAGGAAATTCTTCCAACTCCTATTTTCAGACCTCGTTTTGTCCAGGCTGCAAATGGCCTTGCAGTTTCTCCAAAGCTATCAGAAGATACCAACTACGATACGCAGAAGAAGGCTAGACTAGGTACCGGAGGAAAAACAAATTGAAAAGGAAAAGCAACGATAGGAAAGGTCCTTGATTTGCCCTTCTCTTATACTAGAAAGTCACATTTATTCTAATGCTTCTCTGAGCTGGATAAAATCACTTTCTGCATCTGACAAGAAATCATTGGAGAAAGATAAGTTGGGGGAGAGAAGAGGATGGGCAACGGGGACTGTAATTGGATACAGAGATGCCCTTAAAGAAAATATATGGCGACCATTAATCCAGTGTGAACCAGCCCAGGAAGACAGGACAGTGTGAGAGAGAAATTAAACATTGACCTGGATTAACTCTCTTTGGTATGAAAGAGAGAGGAAGAGGAAGGTGGTCTGGCTTTCCAGATTCTGTATTACAACATATATCCGTGGTGGCGAACCTATGGCACGCGTGCCACAGGTGGCACGCAGAGCCCTCTCTGTGGGCACACGCGCCGTCGCCCCAGTCCTAGGCCTTCAGCTGGGTTTTATACAACCTTTTCGCTTTAGGCCTCCAACATGTGCAAAAAAAAAAAAAAGGTTCAATCGATCAATCAATTTCAACTTCTCACAGGGAAAAAAAAAGATCTCGCCAAGTTGGAATTGATTGATTGAACGTTTTAGTCCCACCCAGTCTGCCGTGACCACCGCAGCCACGCCCACCCAATGGGCCACGCCCACCCAATGGGCCACGCCCACCCAGTTGGCCATGCCCACCCAATGTCCCACGCACACCCGGCACCCGACCATACACAAGTGGGTTTTGGATTGCAGTTTGGGCACTTGGTCTCTTAAAGGTTCGCCATCACTGACATCTATCAATAAAGGAGAGTATGTGCAGCTCAAGGCTGAAATGAATGAGGGTTCCTTGATGCCCTCTGAGCTTGGTTGTTTTCTTGCAGCTATTTCATTACCTGAAATAGGTAACATCATCAGTGCTAAAAAGGGGGTGGGGTGGGGGAGAGGAGGAGGAGGTGGAGGAAGACTTTGGAATCTTTGGTGCTCTCTGACCTTGGTGGTTTTCTTGCAAACATTTCATTACCCAACTAGGTAACACCATCAGTGCTAGCAGTGAAATGTCTGCAGGAAAACCACCAAGCTCAGAGAGCACCAAGGACTCCACAGTTCTCCTCCTCCTCCTCATCCTCCTCCTCCTCCTCCTCCTCCTCCTCCTCCTCCTCCTCCTTCTCCTCTTTAGCACTCATGATGTTACCTACTTCAGGTAACGAAACACCTGCAAGAAAAAAACCAAGCTCAGAGAGCACCAAGGACCCCCCAACCTATATCAACAAGGTGCAGGGTGTACCTTCAGATCAGGTGTTGACTCCTGGCCTGGATAAGTCCCTGCAGTTTTCTTGGCAAAATTTCAGAAGTGGTTGGCCCTTGCCTGCTTCCCAGGGCAGAGAGAAAGTAGCTGGTTTTGTGCCTACGGTTGGGATTATAACTCATGGAACTCCAGCTAAGTAACATCATTAATATAAGTGATATAGAACTTGCTTTTTTGTATACAGTAGCTTGCCCTGCCAGTGTTGGGGTGGGGTGGGGTAGGGGAGAGGATCCACACTCACTAGCACTGATGATATTACCTAGTTGGGTCATGAAAGGTCTGCAAGCAAACAACCAAGCTCAGAGCGCACTAAGGACACCACAGTTGTTGTTCCTCCTCCTCCACTCCTCCTCCTCCTCCTCTTCCTCCTCCTCCTCGTCAACCCCTCTCCCTTCTAGCATTGGTGAAGTTACTTAGTTGGGTAATGAAATGTCTGCAAGCAAACAACCAAGCTCAGAGAGCACCAAGGACCCCACAGTTGCTCCTCCTCCTCCTCCTCCTCCTCCTCCTCCTCCTCCTCCTCCTCCTCCTCCTCCTCCTCCTCCTCCTCCTCCTCCTCCTCCTCAACCCCTCTCCCTTCTAGCACTGGTGATATAACCTAGTTGGGTAATAAAATGTCTGCAAGCAAGCTCAGCACCAAGGACCCCACGGTTCAACCTGAGCTACAAATATTTCCTAACTAGGCTAAGCGACAGCTCCTTGCAGTGCTCAGATGACAGCTTTTTGTTCATTCAACATGAATTTCCTCAGAAAGTTCAATCATACTGTTGTGTCCTGAGCCTGCAGAAGGCAGGCTCCGGACGTTGCAACAGTCCCGGGCAGTTGCAAGCTGCCCGGGACCAGACTGGCTGGCGCCAGCACTCGCGCACATGCATGAAGTGCAAAGCGCGCCAAATGTTGCCGTTTGGCCCGGGGATTGTCTTTAAGAGGAGCAGAGAGGCTTGTGTGCCTCGGCGTTGTAACAGAGCTGCTAGTCACCAATAAAGAGGCTCCTGAGAACTACCAAATGATCCTGAAGTTATTGCCTTTCGGGAAGGACTCAACACATACCAAAAGCAAGAGAGGCCGTATAAGAGATGAGCTTCAGCTGCAGTTGTGCTGGCTGATCGTTTGCAGTAGGTTCTAGAATATTTCACCAGGTTCCAAAGCATTATGAAACTCACTTTATGAGATCAGGAAGGGTTGAAACATAAAAGACACTTGTCAGCCCCTCCTAGTGCCCAGCAGCATACTTTTGAAAATAAGGGGAATTTACATCGTTGTGAATTGCATTCACACAAAAGGCGGGGGCAGAGCTAGACTTGCCCAAATAACCTTCAGGCCCTGTGCTGACTCCTTGTACAACCAGTAGGCACTGCTCCAGGTGTTCATCCGTTTTTAAAATGGAAAAACCAGAAACAGGGAACAGGAAGGGACCGTTTTATTTAGTCCAGTCCCCTGCTTCAAAAATCCAATTTTACCCAGCCCTGACAGATGGCTCTCCAGTTTCTCCTTGAAGACATTCAAACAAGGGAACTTATTCCTGGTCATACTGTCTGTCCATTAGGAAAATTTTCAAACCCTTGATTAGAATCTGAGTTTCTGCAATTTAAACCCATAATTCCACGATTTGCCTTTTGTTACAAGAGAGATCCATTTTTAACCTCTTCCTATTATTCTTTAAAGTACACTTTTGGTGCCCAGAGACTGCCGTCCGTTTAGCAATCTAGCTCAGCAGCAGCAACTGTGAAAGGGATCCTGGAGTCTTAGTGGACAGTCCCTTAAGTATGAGCCAGCCGTGTGCTGCAGTGGCCAAAATAGCTAATACAATCCTAGGCTGCATTAACAGAGAGACAGAATCAAGATCACGTAAAGTATTAGTACTGCCTTGGTAAGACCACCCTTAGGCTGCATTCACAGAGGGATAGAATCAAGATCACGAGAAGTGTTAATACCATTTTACAATGCCTTGGTAAGGCCATAGTTGGAATACTGCATCCAGTTTTGGTCACCACGGTTTTAAAAAAGATGCTGAGACTTTGGAAAGAGTGTAGAGAAGAGCAACAAAGATAATTAGGGGACCGGAGGCTAAAACATACGAAGAACAGTTGCAAGAATTGGGCATGTCTTTTCACTAAAGAAGGACTAGGGGCAACACAATTGCAGGGTTCCAATATTTGAGGGGCTGCCACAAGGAAGAAGGGGTCAACCTGTTCTCCAAAGCACCAGAAAGCAAGACAAGAAGCAATAGATGGAAGCTCATTAAAGATAGATGTAACCAGAAACTAATGAGACATTTCTTGATAATGAGAACAATTAACCTATGGAACAGCTTGCTTCCTGGAATTGCAGGTGCTCCATTACTGGAGTTTTTCAAGAAAAGATTAGACAACCATTTGACCAGGATGATATAAGGTCTCCTGTCTTAAGCAGGAGACTGGACTATCAGACTTTTCAGGTCCCTTCCAATCCTGTGATTCTATGATTAACAAAAACAACCGTATACATTATTCCCCATACTGTCAAAGAAAGAAGAACTGGACCGTCACCTGATGCAGGATGTCTGTGCAGATGCAACTGCGTGGCTGAGATTCCACAACTGCTAGAAATTTGCTTTCCCTGGTGTCAAAATATGACATCTATTTTCACCCACAAAGCAAGATACCCAGGACTGAATGTGCAAAATTTGCATTGCATAGCAATAAACTGGCTGTGAAAGGAATGTTGATGTTTATTTAACCATTGCCGCCACCAAAAGTTCTCATCCTTCTCATTGTTTGCTTGGATGGAACAAATATGAATTCCCTTTAGAGACCTGAGCTGGGAAACTAACTGGAGCAAAGGCAACAGCCCATGGAGCTGCCCAGAACTTCAAGGGCATGGCAGACATCCAGGCAAGCCAAGAGAAATTTCATCCTGGAAGGGTAAGCAGGCACAAAGTATCGTTAGAGCCACCAAATGTGGAGTTGCAAAAATCCAGGTGACCACCAGAGGGCAAAGTACAATGCAAATTTTTTGTGCCTCTTCATTGCCATCTAGTGCTGCTCTAGGGTTTCACCCCTCTATTTTTATACAAGTAGTATCGCAATTTTTTTTGCCATTGCCGGCAATGGGGTGGGTGTGTTTTCACTACGATGCATCCAGCCTGGGGAGCCGGCAGTTTGACACCACTGATGTAGACTATAGGTTTAAAATTAGGTGTCAAGTGATAAGAAATATGAGCTTTTTTTTGTAAGAGCAGCTACACAGGAAAGATAAAGATATTATCCTTACTGGTGGTATGTATTTATTATATAAATAAAAAGAGAGCATTTTACAAACTAAAGGACAGGCCTCAAGCGTAATAGCTATCTGAAAGGCCGCTTTTAGGCCATGCCTATATTCAGAGGTATTCTTAAAAAAAAAAATGAGAAAGTTGCAGCCCACTACTTTGGAAATATATCTAGCCCATCTATCACTCCAGATATTTGCTAAATATTTTCAGATGGATAATTATGATATTAAATGGCATGTTTGCAAATGCTCCAGGCTATTCCACCCAGAAGGGAACAAGCATTATTAAATATTGCTTGAAGTTTGAAATGGTTCACCGGGATTAAATCATTGGTAATCTCTGTGAATACTTTTCTTTAAATCCTGCTTCTTACTGGAGTAACACACACACACACACACACACACACACACAGAGTCCTCAAAGAAGGGACACAGGAAAGAAAAAAAACTATTCAATGAAAGAAAATACCCGTTTGGAACAATTCAAGTTTATTCATTTATAAAAGAGATAAAACACGTATATAAATAATGGTTACAAATATGTGTTTCCAGAAAGAGAGAGAACCAGCCAGGCTAAAATGTGTTTTGGTTAATGCTAAGCAAACATGCTACACTGATAGTTTTTTTCCCCTGTCCATTAAAAAAAAAAAAAAAGGGAGAGAGAGAACTTATTATACAAATAAATACATAGCCTATATCCCAGGTATCTCATCACAGATGCAAAAAAAAGTTATTTTTCTTCCAGAAAATTAATAAAAGTACTGTACACCTCTCAACATGTGCCCTTTCCCACAGGGATACATTTCAAAAAAAAAAAAAAAAAAAAGGAAAAGGAAAAGAAACAGCATCACCTCTCAAGATCTCATTAAATTATAAAAGCATAGCTCTGCTTGATAGGTGGAGAATTCTGGGAGTTGAAGTCCAGACACTTAAAACTTGCCGAGGTTGGGAAACCCTGGTTTGCCCAACCTAAACCCCTAAATTCGAACAACACATATAACTCCAGTCCCAAACTGACCAAACGCCCTTGCTCGTTTTCATATTGCCTGAACCAGCAAAACAAATCATGGCTCAGTGTGATAACCAGGTTGATCCAACCTGCTAACAATGGGTGAATCCGCACAATATGCTAAACTGCCAAGGCCTTCACCTCATTTGAGTTCTGCTTTCAAGGGGGGTTGTGTCAAGTTGGCTGCGGTGCCTGGAACGAATCAGGCTGGCTGTATTTGCACAACACGTTCCATGCCATGAGGCTACGGTTCAGTTTTGCTGTGGGAACTGAACGAGGATGTGCTGCTTATCTTGAGACTCTAGAAAAAGTGCAGAGAAGAGCAACAAAGATGATTAGGGGACTGGAGGCTAAAACATATGAAGAACGGTTGCAGGAACTGGGCATGGCTAGTCTACTGAAGAGAAGGACCAGGGGAGACATGACAGCAGTGTTCTAATATTTGAGGGGATATCACAGAGAGGGGGGGGTCAACCTATTTTCCAAAGCACCTGACGGCCAGACAAGGAATAACGGATGGAAAGTGATCAAGGAGAGATTCAACCTGGACATTTTCTGACAGTGAGAACCATCCAACAGTGCAACAGATTGCCTTCAGAGGTTGTGAGAGCTTCAACACTGGAAGCTTCCAAGAAGAGACTGGATTGCCATCTGTCAGAAATGGTGTAGGGCAGGGGTCTTCAAACGTGGCCCTTTTATGACTTGTGGACTTCAACTCCCAGAATTCCTCAGCCAGGCATGCTGGCTGAGGAATTCTGGGAGTTGAAGTCCACAAGTCATAAAAGGGCCACATTTGAAGACCCCTGGTGTAGGGTCTCCAGCTTGGGCGGGGGATTGGACTCGGTTAACTTAAGGTTCTACAGCTGAAAAGCATCACTTAGCAATTCTGTTCCACTCCAAGCAGCATGCTCTTTTTAATTTTTAATTCATCATTTGATAAAATGATCCCTGGAGATGCGGCAACTGTGGGTGACCTCCAGGCTGTACTTCCGTATTTTCACCTCGGCCCTCCTGGGGTTCTGTTGTTCTTCCTTCAGAAACAAGGAGCTATGTTGGAAGTCTTCCTCCTTTTGAAGAACGGGTAGTCCTCGACTTACGATCACAACTGAGCCCAAAATTTCTGTTGCTAAGCGAGACATTCATGAAGTGAGTTTTGTCCCATTTTATGGCCCGTCTTGCCACAGTTCTTAAGGGAACCACTGCAGTTGTTATCAACCCGGTGATCAAGTGAATCTGGCTTCCCCATTGACTTGGCTTGTCAGAAGTTTGCAAAAGCGGATCACATGATCGGGGGACACCACAACCATCATAAATATGAGTCAGTTGCCAAGTATCCGATTTTTGATCACCTGACTCTGGGGATGCTGCAACGGTCATAAGTATGAAAAATGGTCCTAAGTCCTTTTTTTTAGTGCTGTTGTAACTTTGAACAGTCACTAAATGAACTGTTGTAAGTTGAGGATCCCCTGTATGGAGTACCTTTGCTTTAAGGCCCAGAACCAATCCTGACTCTCGTGTGAGACGTGGGGTGTGAAACCAACAACTAGGGCTTGCAATCATAGTTGATAGCAAGAAAAAGCAACCGGCAGTCTGCTTTAGACCCCATTTTTGTCCTTCCTGCCCACCCACCCAAATTCAGTGGTGTTTTTTTTTTTTTTTTGCCTGTTGGATTCAAAGCATCTCAACTGTGGAATTCAAGCCAAAAGATTCAGCCCAGATCATCCCCGGAAATCCCATGATTATCCAAGCCAAGTTCTCGTTGGTTCTTTCCAAGGATACCTTGGCCATCCACCCTGGTTTTGTCCCCCCTCCCCACCCTCCTGAATAGTTTTTCTCATGGAAAGAAAAAGATGGGGGAAAAAATAATGGGAGAATGGCAGTGGGAGAGCGGTGTGCCTCAAAACGAAAACGAGATGGCTTGGATTCGATCCCCATCATGCCTCTGAGTAGCTGCACCTCGGAAGAGTTTCACAATGGGGGGAAAAGGGCAGTTCCCTCTCCTGGAAATACCCTTTTGAGGGTCTTCTTCTCTAGTTTTGGGGTGGGGGGTTCAAGTCTTGGATCATCATCATTTCAAGACTTGCTTTTGACAGAGTAGCCTTAGCCTTTGCTAGGGCGTCAACAGTTGTCAACCTACCTCCAAAATAGAGAGAGGGAGGGAGGGATGGAGAGAGAGAGAGAGAGAGAGAGAGAGAGAGAGAGAGAGAGAGAGAGAGAGAGAGAGAGAGAGAGAGAGAGAGAGGTGGGGGGGAGGAGAGGGGCTTTGGAAATTTTCTGCTTCTTGTAATTTCACATCTGAAAAAAATTCTAGTGTGAGCTGGTAAGGGGTTTAATGTAGTTTTAAAGTAGGAAAAAATTTCTAGGGGAAAAAAAAGGATCTTGGTCTTTCCCAACTGTGGCTCTACCCATTTCATACCTGCACCTTCCCCACTGAGACCCCTGGTCTCTCTTCAAAGCTTGAAAGAAGACCTTCAGCTCACCAACTCCCCACCTCTGGCTTTAGACAATGACCGTTGCAGGAATCCAGGTCTTTTTTGCCTGTTTTTACAATAACAAAAAGTCACCATTTCTGAAGTAGAGATATTGAAAGGATTAGCACAGAGTAGCAAAATATGCTGGGTGTGAGATGAATACTTTTCTTTCTTTCTTTCTTTCTTTCTTTCTTTCTTTCTTTCTTTCTTTCTTTCTTTCTTTCTTTCTTTCTTTCTTTCCTTCCTTCCTTCCTTCCTTCCTTCCTTCCTTCCTTCCTTCCTTCCTATCTTCCTTCCTTCTTTCTTTCTTTCTTTCTTTCTTTCTTTCTTTCTTTCTTTCTTTCTTTCTTTCTTTCTTTCTTTCTTTCTTTCTTTCTTTCTTTCCCTGTCTCTCTCTCTGTCTCTCTCCAGGGCACAAGCAAAATAAACCCACAGTCCCGCTGCGGATCCATCTCTTTTCTCTCCGTTTCCTTCTTCAGAAACTCCCTCAACAACCTCCCTGTCCAAGGTACAAATCTTTCAGCAGTTCTTCCACTTCAGTCCTGCAATCTCCATTTTCACACATTTGGTTGATGTGAGCTGCTCCCTCGCTGAATATTTTCCACATATCTAAAATAAACAAACAAAAGATTTTTTTTTTTAAAAAAGCAATGAGCAAACCCAAGAGAGAAAAGCAAATGACAGCACAGTGTGCAGGATAATTGGGGAAAAAAAAAAAAAACCCGGAGGGTCTGAACTGATGAGGAGGTTTTGTGCTTTCCTATACTTCCCTTCACCTTCCCATTCCAAAAACATCTGGCCCGTACTGGGTCATGCATCTGAAAACGTCCTGATTCCAACCTAAATAAAGAGTCCCGTGCACATAGGAAGCAATCAGTGTTGTTAACTGCAATTTTAAGTGGGTGAACGCAAACGGAATAGATAGATACTGTGCCAGGCCCATCAATGCCAAAAGGAACTTTGAAAGACGGGTGTATTTATTTTTTAAGCTAATTTAAATTCCTCATATGTTTACAGAAGAACCAGCCATCATCATCACAACATCTCCAATGTAAAATAAGCTCTCATTCCTCCTCTTTCAGCAAAAAGAATTATAGGCATAGAAGACTACTTTTCAATTCAAAAAGAAGTTTTGAGGTTTTTAAGAAGAGACTGGACAGTCACTTGTGTCATGGTTCCGACAGACGAATCTTGTCAAAAGAACTTCGAGGCATTGTTTTCCTGAAAGAATCTTTTATTCGGGAAACAAAGTATCAGCACTACATAGTTGAAGCCAAAAACTGAATTCCCCTCCCCTGGGCACAAAGTAGCAAAGCACAATTCCCTCTTCCAATTAACAGTCATAAATCACATTCCCCAATTAACTTGAAGAGTGAGCTTTCTCCCCATCTCTCCAGCCCACCAAATTTCTATTCAGCTCTGGGCGCAATAACCTTGGGTTCCCACGGCTGAGTTATTGTTGTTATGACTAACTGGACTCTCATCCACACTTCCCCTCTTAGCATCTGTTGTCAAAGCAAGAACATCTGATTTTAGCAGCATTGACAACGTGTCTGAAATGGTATAGGTTCTCCAGATCAATCTGGGGGCTGGACTAGAAGAATTCAACTAGAAGACCTCCAAGATACCTTTCAGCTCTATTCTATTTTACCGGTAAGTCTTCTATTCTAAGAATATTGAGTAAGGAGAAAAGCCTTACTGGCCCTCCTAACCCCTTGCAGCTAAAAAGTAGAAGGGAATGGCAGATCTTCCTCTAATTCAACTTTTATGTTGTTGTTGTTCAGTTGCTAAGTTGTATCTGAATCTTTGCAATCTTATGGACGACAGCACAGCACAGACTCCCCCCCCCCCCGGTCCTCCATTAGTTCCCAGGTTCTGCCCAAATTCATGTTCATTGCATTGATGACACTATCTAACCATCTCATCCTCTCCTATCTCCTTTTTCTTTTGCCTTCCATCTTTCCCAACATCAGGGTCTTCTCTTCTCACTTGGTGGCCAAAGTATTTGAGCTTCAGCTTCAGTATCTGTCCTTCTGAAGGACAGGCAGGATTGATTTCTTTTAGGATCGACTGATTCCTAAAGGAAATCAATTCAGCTCCAAAGAACCTGGGCAGAAAACTCAGATCGGTCTTCATGAATAAAGGTCTGTAGAACTTTCCTCAACCTTTCAGTCAATATTGTGCTAAAAAGTTTATTGTTATTAATAACCAATGAGATTGGCTCACATTTCCCCCCCCCCCTTAAAGTCCCATCTTGACTTTCCTTTGGCTTTTTACAGATCCTAATGACATCCTGGAGGAAGATTCAAAACTCCATCTTTGCCCACAATGAAACCATGCAGTTCAAGGAAGACCTTCCTGCCCAGTCTTCCAAGAAGGATATCTCATAGTCTTAGCCATCTTACATCTTCATCTCTTACAGATGGCAGAGCTTGAGGAAAGATCTATCTATCTATCTATCTATCTATCTATCTATCTATCTATCTATCCATCCATCCATCCATCCATCCATCATCCACCCACCCACCCACCTACCTACCTATCTATCATCCACTCACCTATCTATCTATCTATCTATCTATCTATCTATCTATCTATCCATCCATCCATCATCCACCCACCCACCCACCTACCTACCTATCTATCATCCACTCACCTATCTATCTATCTATCTATCTATCTATCTATCTATCTATCATCTATCTATCTATCTATCTATCTATCTATCTATCTATCTATCTATCTATCATCCACCTACCCACCTACCCACTACCTACCCACCTATCTATCTATCTATCTATCTATCTATCTATCCATCCATCCATCCATCCATCCATCATCCACCCACCCACCCACCTACCTACCTACCTATCATCCACTCATCTATCTATCTATCTATCTATCTATCTATCTATCTATCTATCTATCATCCACCTACCCACCTACCCACTACCTACCTATCTATCTATCTATCTATCTATCTATCTATCTATCTATCCATCCATCCATCATCCACCCACCCACCCACCTACCTACCTATCATCTATCTATCTATCTATCTATCTATCTATCTATCTATCTATCATCCATCTACCCACCTACCCACCTATCTATCTATCTATCTATCTATCTATCTATCTATCTATCTATCTATCTATCTATCTTATATCTACCTACCTACCTACCTACCTACCTACCTACCTATATAGGAGACTTCATGTGCTACCTGGTACGATGGATTTTCCCCAGACCTTGCCATGACCAATGCACCATGGCCAACTCATCACGGGACAACTTGCTGCAGCCAACTTGCCACGGGACAATTCAACAATTTATTTAAAATAAATTTTAAAAAATATTTTAATTTTTGTCATTCAACATTTCCTTTTGTCCCTCCCTTTGCATCCTTTTAAAAACGATTCTATTCCATCGTTTCTTCAATATGAGTGTAACCCTTGTCCCACAACTCTTGCACACAACGAGTTGGCTGCAGCAGGCTGTCCTGGATCCCATTTTCCCACCCCCAATTTACAGCACCCTGGAACAGACAGACAAGCCAAAGTTCATTGGTGTTGGGGGTTCGTTTTGCTTGTTTTACCAAACGTACTTTTATTGGTCAGAGACCAAAATTAAATTTCTGTCTGTCTGTCTGTCTTCTCAAAAGTTCTGAGAATGAAAAAGAAAGTGGCGGAAAAAGAGTCCCTTTTAAAGACTTGATTTTTCAGTCCAGATTCTGAGTCCCCCAACGATCATGTAAACAAATCAGAGGCCAAAAAGAATCAAGCGATTGTTTTTCTAGGATAATTGCTTGTATAAACAAACCCCTTGATTCACACTAATGAAAGGAGGAGGAGAATTTCTTCCAGAACTGCAGTCCTGGAATTTTTTAGCTACAGCCAAGTGGTAACTTGAAACCAAAAAGGTCAGCTGATTCGTTTCAAGTGCCGGTTCTTGACCATGTTACATTCCACAATTATTAAATCCAAATGTCTCTGATGAAAAGATTAAGGATACAGTCCTGCATACGTTTATCTGACAAGACAGATGTTTCATTCCAACATCAAGCCAAACTAGGGTTAATTGAATAAACCCAAAGTCACTGAGTTTGCAAACCATGGTAAGCCATAAACCAGAGTGGAGCACTCTGTGATTGACACCCTCCAACAGTTAGATTCCCCCAGAGCAGGGCTTTTCAACCTTTTCACCCATTGTACCACTTTTAGGATATGGCAACATCCGAGTACCACCAGTCACCTAGCAAGGTGTCAAAAACTTGATGACCAAAAAAAAAAAAAAAAGGAAAAAAGTGATAAAGTACAGGTAATCCTTGACTTACAACAATTCGCTTAGTGATTGTTCAAAGTTACAATGGCAGTGAAAAAAATGTCCCCCAAGCCACAGCCGAGCAAGACACCTGCCTGCCCACCTGGCCGTGCTATTCCTCCTGTCCAAGGTTTTCATTGTTGTGAGCATTTCTGTTGAGGATTGGCAGTGGGGGTGGGGTGGGGTGTTTGGTTTATATTCCTCCCCCCCCCCCGTCTGCTGGGTGGTTGCAGCAGGTTTTGGTCACTTCACATGACCCTGGGACACTGTGACCGTCATAAATATGAATCAGTTGCCAAGCATCTGAATGTAAATCACAAGACCTTGGAAATGCTTCAACATTCCAGCTGATCGGCGCTTCTTCTGGGCTCAGCAGAAGCACCAGGATCAGTGCTGCTTTTCAGCTGATTGGTACTTCTTCGTGGCTCAGCAGGAGTGCCAGGATCAGCGCCGAGCTCCAGCTGGAGCCTGGCACTGATCCTGGTGCTTCCGCTGAGCCCTGACAGTCCTGAAGAAGCGCCAATCAGCTGGAAAGCGGCACTGATCCTGGCGCTTCTGCTGAGCCCTGACAGCTCTGCAGCTCCAGCCATCTCTTGCTCAGGCTTGTGCGGTGCTGCCACCGGTTCAGCTCATTCTCCTCTCCCGCTAACACTTTTCTAGGATGGTCGCGTACCACCTGCCAGGTGCCAATGTACCACAGGTGGTACCTATACCAGTGGTTGAAAAGCCCTGCCCTAGAGTAGACAGTAAAAAAATTGAACAAATCACATCACGCGTGTTCTGTGTGACTTCAGGTTAGGTCTCAAGAAAGTCTCTGCAATTTAATTTTGACAGAAGGAACGTTAGATCCGGTGGTATGTGAGTCTAGGACTGTGTAATACACCTTACACTAAATGATTGGAATTCCAAAAATTCCAATAATAATTCCATGTGAATTATTATCTTTTTTAGCCACTGTAACTTATTTTGTAAAACATGATTAAAAAAAGCTGTTTGTTTAATGGGTGATCCTACCCTTCGACTTTGTCCACGCAGCATGTTTTACAGGATTCACCCAATTTCTGAATTTGCACAATTGACAGAACCCTAAATTGACCCAAATTTTTTGGCGGGGGGGGGGTTGTGTTTATCTGTTTGCATAACCCTCATGTCAAGGTTGACTTGCTAAGATGCTTGCTGACCTCTGTCACTACTCAAGTTGCCATAGAAACAGGGGGGAGGGGGAGCCTGGGAAAAAGAAACAGGGGTTTCAAGAAGCCATCCACGGACTGTGAGACCCAAGGCCATCAAAAGCAGGTGTCTGATGGAGAAGTGGACCGTTCCCATAACAAACAGAAAGCCTGTCATTGGGCAACGTGAACACATGGCGGGTGGGAGCTATGAAAAGCCGTTGTTAACTAACCAGAATTTCACGTGGGAACACTAGAGTTGATTTTGCTTCTTCAGGGCCCCAAAGGCCTAGCCCCAAAAGGCCTAGCCATGGTTAATGTAACCAGGTTTGGCACATGGTATGGCAGCATAGGTTATCTTATCTGTCACGACTAAGTGGATAGTGTGAAAACAGCTCGCAAGGGGTGTGTATTCGTTAAAAGCTTGATTTCGACTCACAAGACATCAAAGCAAGATTTTACTTACTCAAACTCGTCTTTGTGATCTGCACAAAATGTGGCAGTTCTCTGAATTCCTCTTTGGGCATGACCTCGATATTAAAGTGGCTCAGGAGACCTATTGCAAAGAATACAGAAGAATACAGGCAGTTAGGAACATTAGAAGAATACAGGCAGTTAGGAACAACTTTCATCTGTACACTATAGGAGCAGAGTGGCTCAAATGATTGGGAGGCTGAGCAGGAGGTTAGCTGACCTGCGTTCAAGACCCGGTTGCTGCTGTGGGGCAGGGTTGAGCTCTCGTCCTTTGCTCCAGCTCTTGCTGGGGACATAAAAGGAACCCCCCAACTGGGCATCCCCAGGGCAGTGGTGATGTCACCAGCTAATCCTTTCAACCCGGAAGCACCTCTGACATAGTGCAAAAACTGTACTCAATTCATTTTGGAGAGTGCCTTTTTTTAGTGGAAAACTCTTTAAAAAAAAAAAATCTTTCCCATAATGTAATCACTTGAGACAGCTATTCAGTGATCCAAATCTTTCTGCATCAGGAGCATTTTTACAATCCTGAAGACGCACCATGAGTGATCTGCTTCACTGCCCCTCCCACACACACACACACACAAAAACTTGATTTCCTCTCTTCCTTATGGGCTTGATCTTGGAAAAAGAAAGCATTCAGCACCTCTCTTAAAAGTCCAGGTGTAGATCTCTACTTCTGAAGTTTCATTTTTTTCCAAGGCTACTCTCTGGAGGGTTTTTCTGGAAGTGTTGACAATGGCTTCGTAAACTGGAAATGTTTCCTCACCGCAGAAATAGTCTTCATTGTCAGGGAGCTGACTTTCAATTTCTTCTGTAAAAGAAAACAAACACTAGTTTATATTTTAGGGATCTAGTCTACGTCACCTCTATTGTTGCATTTTACTCCAAAGGGAATCCCATTGTATTCAACGGGCTGTATTCTCAGGGATCACCTGCAGGTTTACAGTTCCTTTGTTATCTGAATTACTGCAATGGGCAGAAGAAATAATCTTGAGGAACAGGAGGAAGAGACACAACCAAGGCAACAGACAGATAAAAGAAATCTGAGTCTGGGACAGAAATATAATTTGAGAAAATAGCTCAGACGTGAACTGTCAAAAGTCCGACGAGCAAACCTAATGAAAGGATCTCACAAGGCAATTACTGTAAATTCCAAAAGGTAAAATTTGGTTGGATACACCATCTCGGAATTGAAGAAGCAAAACCAGCTCTGGTTTTTCCGCGCAAAAACTTGCTTAGTTAAACAATAGATTACCTTGCCCCCATCCCCCACTGTCCAATAGTAGAACTTCATTTTGTTATGGGAACAGAATAAGCAGGAGGAAGTGCAATCAGACCTAATAGAGCAGTGGTTCTCAACCTTTTTAATGCCGCGACCCCCAACCGATCGTAAGTCGAGGACTACTCAACCGGTCGTAAGTTGAGGACTACTCAACTGGTACAGCACCATTTGCAGAATGGGACTTTTGGCGGGCTCAGCAGGGCAGAGAAAGCCTGGACAATTCCTATTGGCTTTTGAAAGCCAATAGAATTAGACTCTATTCAAGAAAGTCTATTCTATTGGCTTTCAAAAGCCAATAGAATAAAAGGGAGTAGCACAGCTAAGGAAAAGGGGGAAAAAAATGGCAGACTGCGTTGTTTGGCGACCCCCGTGAAATGGTCGTTCGACCCCAAATGGGGTCCCGACCCACAGGTTGAGAACCACTGTAATAGAATATCAGAATTGGAAGGGACCTTGGAGGTCTTCTAGTAGTCCAATCCTGGTCAAGCAGAAGACCCCATTCCAGACAAGTAGCTGTCCAGTCTCTTTTTATAAACCCCCAGTAATGGAGCACCCACAGCTTTTTTCCCCCCAAATTTTATTTATAATACAGTTAAAAACAAACAAGCATTGGATTTAACGTGACATTCCAGTATCTACATTCTTATCAGATTATTCCACTTTTTACAATCAATTCTTCATCTCTACATATACATCTAAGTTTAATGTACAATACTTGTTCTAAAATAACATATCTTTCTATCTTAACATTCATGTTTAATCCCAACCATCCTCTTCGAATTCCTCCAGCGGTAAAATTTATCCCAGGTTTCATAATAAACTGATCCACATTTGTCTTTTAATATCATTGTGAGCCTGTCCATTTCCGCACATGCTAATATTTTAGGTATTAACTCTTGACTGGTGGACTTCAAGGCTGGCTGGGGAATTCTGGGAGTTGAAGTCCACATGTCTTAAATTTACCAAGGTTGGACATCCCTGCTTTAGACCTCCAATAAGGGACAGGAAAATCTCAGCAAGAGAGAGAAAATTATATGTAGGGGTATCTCCAGCCGCTTGCTTACACCCCAAAACTCTTTCTGTCTTATCCACCATGTATCCTCTACAACTCAAGGAAACATTGTCCACCTACCTGGACAAACTTTGCAGCATTTCCCTTCGATTTTCTTTGGCTCTTCACAGGGATACTGATGGGGACACTTGATGGTTTTACATTCTGGCTTAGTGCCGTTGCAAGTACACAAGACGCACTCCACAATGCCATATATCCGGAGAAAGGGGTGCCAGGTTTCCCCCTGGGAGTAGGTTTTTCCATTTGAAATGCACACTAGAATAAAGAATGGATGGGGAAATGGATGTAAATTTTAGATATAAGAAACAGAGATTTAGTGGCCACAATATTTCATTCTATGGCTGTTTCTCTCACTAGCAACAGAATAACAGAGTTGGAAGGGACTTTGGAGGTCTTCTAGTCCAACCCCCTGCTCAAGCAGGAGCCCCTATTCTGAAAAAACGGCTGTCCAATCTCTTCTTGAAAACCTTCAGTGTTGGAGCACCCACAACTTCTGAAGGCCAGCCATTCCATTGGTTAATTGTTCTCACTGTCAGGAAGTTTTTCCTTAGTTCTAGGTTGCTTCTCTCCTTGATTAGTTTCCATCCACTATTTCTTGTCTTGCCTTCTGGTGTTTTGGAAAATAGGCTGCCCCCCCTCTCCTTTGTGGCTTGCAACATCTTAGTGACTTAGACCAGGGCTTTTCAACCTTTTGACCCATTTTTTCCCACTTTTAGGATATGGCAACATCTGAGTACCACCAGTCACCTAGCAAGCAGTCAAAAACTTGATGACCAAAAAAAAAAAAAAAAAAGAGAGGAAAAAAGTGTTGAAGTACAGGTAGTCCTTGACTTACAACAGTTCGCTTAGTGACTGCTTGAAATTACAATGGCACTGAAAAAAATGCCCCCCAAGTCACAGCTGAGCAAGACACCTGCCTGCCCACCCAGAGGTGCTCTTCCTCCTGTCCAATGTTTTCATTGTTGTGAGCATTTCTGTTGAGGATTGGCAGCGAGGGTGGGGTGGGGGGCTGTTTGGTTTTTATTCCCCCCATCTGCTGGGTGGTTGCAGCAGGTTTTGGTCACTTCACATGACCCTGGGACACTGTGACCGTCATAAATATGAATCAGTTGCCAAGCATCTGAATGTAAATCACAAGACCCTGGAGAGGCTGCAACATTCCAGCTGATCGGTGCTTCTTCTGGCTCAGCAGAAGCACCAGGATCAGCGCCGAGCTCCAGCTGGAGCCTGGCGCTGATCCAGATGCTTCCGCTGAGCCTTGACAGCCCTGTAGCTCCAGCCATCTCTCGCTCAGGCTTGTGCGGTGCTTCCACCGGTTCAGCTCATTCCCCTCCCCCGCTACCACTTTTCTAGGATGGTCGCGTACCACCTGCCAGGTGCCAATGTACCACAGGTGGTACCTGAACCACTGGTTGAAAAGCCTTGACTTACAACATCTTCCCAGCCTCAGCCATATATAATTATGGTGCTCTGAAGCCTGCCCAGGTTACGTCTATGGAGATTCTCAATCCAGGTCATGGTTGTCCCAAAAGTACTTTTTCCAGAAGGCAACTGGGCTTGCTTTGTGAACGGAAGAAACTTCTTGTCTGAAAAGTGAAATGTTTTCAAAGAAAAAAAAATGTCCAATTGCTTTTTGGAAAAAAGCACCTTTGGGACTGCCCGCCTTACAATTATTAGTGCACCTCAATGGTTGGATGACTCTAGAACAGTGGTTCTCAACCTTTTTAATGCTGCGACTCCCCAACCAGTCGTAAGTCGACGACTACTCAACTGGTGCAGCACCATTTGCAGAATGGGACTTTTGGCGGGCTCAGCAGGGCAGAGACAGCCTGGACAATTCCTATTGGCTTTCAAAAGCCAATAGAATAAAAGGGAGTAGCACAGTTAAGGGAAAGGGGGAAAAAATGGCGGACTGCGTTGTTTGGTGACCCCGTGAAATGGTCGTTCGACCCCAAATGGGGTCCCGACCCACAGGTTGAGAACCACTGCTCTAGAAGATGTTCTACATTGCTAGTAAGATACCCAGATGTTGTAAACTCAGTCTGTGATGTATCACGTATCATGGAACAGGTCTAAATGCAGAATAAGCTAGGGGTGCCATTGCATGGCAAGAAACCTAAACACAGTGACACCTGAATCCAGAAAAAAATTTGAATCTGGGGAAAATGTGTGTCAAAATCTAGAGGTGGGTTGTTCACTGGTACAAAGAATATCCAGTGGGAAAACTCCAAGAGACCAGATAATTAAAGAAAAGCCTCGCAATAATTTTGTTCCCATTTGGGAAGAAGGGAGAAGTTGCCTGGCTAGACTTCTCCAATCCTATGGCCTTTGGGGACCTTTTGACAGACTGCCAAGCAATCAGAAGAACATGGCTAAAAGGGACATCTCTGTACCTTGTCCAACTTTCTGTTGGTTGTTAAGGATGATGTGTACAGTGGTACCGGATCTTTGTGAAGTATTTGGCAGATATCTGTAGTTAGCTCCACCCGGATGATATTGTAGGAGGTCGTTGGCTAGCCTAGGACTGCTGTTTGAGGACTCGGGTTGGGAGGGAGGAGAATGCCTCTGGACAAAAGAGAAAGGAGAGGTAACTTGTGAAAACAAAGTAGAATAACAGAATAACAGAGTTGGAAGGCACCTTGGAGGTCCTAGTCCATGGGTCAGCAACCCGTGGCTCCGGAGCTACATGTGGCTGTTTGAGCCTTCTCCTGCGGCTCCTAGTCTCCTCTGCCATTTGCAGAGAGAGAGAGAGAGAGAGAGAGAGAGAGGGAGAGAGGGAGAGAGAGAGAGAGAGAGAGAGAGAGAGAGAGAAGGGAGAGAGAGAGGGAGGCACCTGCGCTTCCCTTCTCTCTCTCTCTCTCTTTCTCTCTCTCTTTCTCTCTCTCTCTCTCTCTCACACACACACACACACACAACACACACACTGAGTGGGGAAAGAGGCCTGGCAGACCAAGGGCAGGAAAGAGCCAGGCCAATAAGAATGTGTGTTGAAGAACAGCGTGAAACCAGCTTGCCAGGTGAGCAGAAGATCGGAGAGAGGGAGGGGGGAGAGAGGAAAGAGAAAGAGAGAGAGAGAGAGAGAAAAGAGAGAGAGAGAGTGGGAGAGAGAGGGAGAGGAGAGAGAGAGAGAGAGAGAGAGAAAGAGAATTTATGCACAGCACCCTCCATTTCTTTTTAATTAAACTCTTCAATCAACGCCCCCTCCGGCGTGCATGTGTGTGCGCGTGAGTTTTGCAGCTCCCAGTGTTTTCTTTTCTGTGGTAAACGGGTCCAAGTGGCTCTTTGAGTGTTTATGGTTGCTGACCCCTGTTCAATCCAACCCGCCCTGCTCAGGCAGGAAACCCCTATACCATTTCAGACCAATGGTTGACCAATCTCTTCTTAAAAACTTCCAGTGTTGGAGCATTTAGAAAGGGGGTTTATAACTGGGGTTATGAAGCTGGGCATATAATTTCTCATTTACTCTTGCCCAGGAGCTCCAGACAGTGTGACATTCCCTGGGATTTTTCATATTCAAGAAACTGCAGAACATCCACTAATTAACCTAAGAACCTTCCCTCTTCCCAAACAGCTGGACTGAATGGCGGCTTCCGGTTACATTTTGTTTTTTTCTAAGCCACAGAATCTAGGGGCCAAGTTACATCATTGAATCTATCTCCATCCCAAAAACAGATTTATTTATTTTTTTGAAGTAGACAGAAGAAGCCAATTACAAAACTGGGAAAATCCTGTCTTACAACCTGAGGTGACATTACTGTAGACTACTATAAAAAGGGCTGATAGCCCCAAGCCTTAATAATTATACAATTAAAAGGTTTGCATTTAGTTATTTGCATTGAACCAAAATTCCTAACAATTAGTTATGCTGGACTGAAAGCCCGACAGTTCAGTTTCCTAACACAGACATCAGAAACAAGGCAAAATAAGTTTTCTGAAATCTATCTATCTATCTATCTATCTATCTATCTATCTATCTATCTATCTATCTATCTACCTACCTACCTACCTACCTACCTACCTACCTACCTACCTACCTACCTACCTACCTACCTATCTATCTATCTATCTATCTATCTATCTATCTATCTATCTATCTATCTATCTATCTATCTATCTATCTATCTTGGATTAAATTCTAGCTTGTTTGCATTACAGTTACTTATAGGCAATGTCGGTTACATGGCTGGGGACCAGGTTATCTGAGGGACCATCTCTTGCTGGTCACATCCACCCGACCCACTAGAGCGGGGAGGCAAGGAATGTTGTGGGTCCCATCCCCTTAAGAGATGCATCTGATAGGACCCAGAAGAAGGGCCTTCTCCGTGGTGGCTCCCTCTCTCTGGAACACCAACCCTCAAGAAATTAGAGTAGCCCCCACTCTGACACTCTTCAGGGAAGGCCCTGAAGACCCCCAGACCAGGATGGGGCCCATTAAATGGCTGGTATGAATGTGTGTTGTTGGGGTGGGGAGGTTATTATTTTGTTATTTTTTATTATTTTTATTTCTTTTATATTTTTATTTCCTGTAAGCCACCTTGAGTAGACGTGAGCAAGTAGATGGCAATATACATTTTCAAAATAGATAGATAGGTAGGTAGGTAAAGATAGATAGATAGATAGATAGATAGATAGATAGATAGATGATGGATGGATGGGTGGGTAGGTAGGTAGATAGCTAGATAGGTAGATAGATAGATAGATAGATAGATAGATAGATAGATAGATAGATAGATAGATGGGTGGGTGGGTGGGTGGGTGGGTGGGTGGGTGGGTGGGTGGGTAGGTAGGTAGGTAGGTGGATGGATAGATGGATGGATGGACGGATGGGTGGATGTTAGGAGAAGATAAGTGCTAAATAGGTTAGTGGAATGAAGAAAGACAGAAAATTTGCAAAATAGAATCAAGAGCAGTGGGAATAATTCTAGTGAAGTCAGAAACATGCAAAAAATAATATTTAATTCATCATGTGGATCTCTCGGTTGCTAAAGATATCTGAAAAACATTTTTTCCCCCTGCAACAGAATCCTGCCAGGTTCTCATGTTGAAAAAAAACCACACCCAGATCTCAGTTATAATAATTTTGTCTGGGATGTGCCTTCCCCCCAATGAAAATGCTGCTGAGACAAGTTGACTTACAACTTCACGGTTGGCTGGCTGAAGAAGGAAGTCATCATCCAGGTCTCCCAGTGACTCTTCATCTGCACAAGAGACAACGGTGTCAAAAAAAAAAAAAAAAAATCCTGGGCACCATTTGTGATTGAGCACTTGCCAAAGGAAGAATGGGGAGGAATAAAAACACAACTGGCTAGCCCAATGAAGTCTATCTGGCAAGGGGTAAATCTGTTTATTCCCAGAAACCATTTGGCTATGGCTTCACCCAAAATGTCCATAACGTTCTGATGGAATCTAAGAAGTCCAAGCAAATTTGCCTTTCAATAATATTGAAAGTTCAACTCTTTTTATTGGGTATAACCACAGATAAATATGATAAGGGAATAGTTTATTTGATGTTGCACATCTTGACTGCTGCTAGACTGGCTTTTGCACAAAAATGGAAGAACAAAGAAACTCCCAGAGATGAAGAGATACTGCCTAAAATACTATCTTGTGCTGAAATGGACAGGCTTACGATGGAATTGAAAGATAAAAGCGGATCAGAATATTTTGAAATCTGGGATAAATTGTACCATTGGTGGAAATCGAGGAGGACTGTTGGGGTTATAGATTAGCGATAAGATGGAAATATATATATATATTCTTAGGTTAGCAAATAGAGAAAATGTATTTAGTATTGTATAAAAAGTTTATATATATTCATAGAGATAAAGAATTGAATTTAAGAGGAGAAATAACTTGATAGAAATGTTCAAACTGGAATGTTACGTCATGTCCAATGTTTTCTTTTTTCTTTTAATTGTATTATAAATAAAAAAACCTTTTAAATAAAAAAAATATTGAAAGTTCAACAGACGTCTTACTCACAATACGCAAGTTTATCTCTCAACGTTCTCAAATGTATTATACAAGGCTTACAAGGATGGAGAAGTTAATTTATTTTGGCTTTGACCAGGAAGTCAAGCTGCCATTCGTGACCCCATTTTATTGGGAAATGCAGTTGTGATTCAAGTTGTGATGCAGTTGTGATTCAACACCCATTCATTGACCGGTTTTCCTCCTTCAGTAGTTTTTCTCTCTCTGTAGTAGTGTTCGTAGGAAAAGACCCCAAATTAATCTTCCCTGAGAACTAGTTTGCTGTTATGGTTAAAGAAAGCAGGCTAGATCCCAGGAAAGCATGAGTTCTAGTCCTGCCTTGGGCATGAAGCCATGTCAGTGATCTTGGGCCAGCCACTCCCTCTCAGCCCTAGGAAGAAGAGAATGGCAAATTACTTCTGAAAAAATATTGCCAAGAAAAGTGCAGGGACTTGTCCAGGTAAGTACCATCAGTGAAAACTGACCCAGAGGAATCAAATATATATTACTCTTCCTTAATTAATGTTAGATATCAATATTAATATAGCAATGTAGCCATATAGTAGTGTATTACATTAAGATATAATCATTATATTTTAATCCATTCTCAGATGTTTTTTTGCACAGGAAAGACAGTTCAAGAGTGTCTTTTACCTGTTAATAAATTGGAAAGTGTGACTTAGTTGCTCACCAGGAAAAGTCCTAAAACAATTTGCCCTCTGAGTGTGTAACCTTTTGGTTAAGCCCTCAAGAGTTTTACTACTATGTTCTCTGAACCTGAATCCAAAATATAAGGCACAAGACACAGAGGACCCCTGGATGCAACCATAGTGGTAGCAATAGCATTTAGGCCAGGGGTCTCCAAACTTGGCAACTATAAGACTTGTGGACTTCAACTCCCAGAACTCCTCAGCCAGCCAGCGCTGAGGAATTCTGGGAGTTGAAGTCCACAAGTCTTAAAGTTGCTAAGTTTGAAGACCCCCTGATTTAGGCTTATATACTGCCTTATAGTACTTCACAGTCCTTTACAGCAGTCTCTAAGTGGTTTACAGTGTCAGCATATTGTCCCTAACAATCTGGGCCCCCATTTTATCAACCTCAGAAGGATGAAAGGCTGAGCTAATTTTGAGCTGATCAGGATCAAACTGGCTGTGGGCAGAGTTTGCCTGCAATACTGCACTTGAACCACTGCGCCACCAGGCCTCCGAATAATGATAATGTGGTCATGACGTTGGTGCTGGTGATACTACTTACCTTTGCAAACTTGACAGCAAGAGTCAGACACGGAGACGGGAGAAGCGCAAGTTAATTTGGGACAGGTCTTCAAGGCACAGTATACCTCTCCTTCCTGCAGTAAAACATCAAACCAAAATCAAACTGGGTTGTGACTTACAACAAAGCAATGCAAGGTCCATTTTCTTTCTTTCTTTCTTTCTTTCTTTCTTTCTTTCTTTCTTTCTTTCTTTCTTTCTTTCCTTTCTTTCTTTCTTCCTTCCCTTCCCTTCCCTTCCCTTCCAGTCATTCTTTCCTTTCCTTTCCTTTCCCTTCCTTCCTTCCTTCCTTCCTTCCCTTTCCTTTCCTCTTTTCTTCCTTCCTTCCTTCCTTCCTTCCTTCCTTCCTTCCTTCCTTCCTTCCTTCCTTCCTTCCTTCCCTTCCCTTCCCTTTCCTTCCCTTCCCTTCCCTTCCAGTCATTCTTTCCTTCCTTTCCTTTCCTTTCCTTTCCTTTCCCTTCCTTCCTTTTCCTTTTTCTCTTTCTTTCTTTCTTTCTTTCTTTCTTTCTTTCTTTCTTTCTTTCTCTCTCTCTCTCTCTCTCTCTCTCTCTCTCTCTCTCTCTCTCTTTCTTTTCTTTCTTTTTTGGAAGTGTTTTAAACTGCAGTGAAGGTTAACAGGATCAACAAGCTCTCCAAAAGATTGGAGGTTCCCCAGAAGAGAATCTTCTTGACTTCTTTTATCAGGAGACACAAAAAAACACATCCTTTGAAATCTCTCCAGCCGCAGGGCAAAAAACAGCGAAGTGAAACTACTCAAGTATCCTATCTGTATAGCTTTCAAACTGTATTTGGGGAAGTTTGATGCTCCTGGGAAGTTAATCCAAGGTTCCAGGGTGGCAGAATGGATTCCTTGGTTGGAACAACAAAAGAGAAGTCCCTTGTTCCAAAATCAGAGCTAGAAATATGCACCAATATTTATTCTTCTCTTGAGTCTTGATGGCCAAAATGTGAACTTGTTGAAGCTCAGAGAGCACCAAGGACCCCACAGTTCAACCCTGAGCTGCAAATATTCTCTTACATCAAAGCCATTTGTGCCGGGTGGAAGCCGGGCCTTCACTTACAGAACAACTGCACTGCTCACACTGA
Organism: Crotalus tigris; assembly: GCF_016545835.1. Taxonomy (NCBI): domain Eukaryota; kingdom Metazoa; phylum Chordata; class Lepidosauria; order Squamata; family Viperidae; genus Crotalus; species Crotalus tigris. The sequence goes on along the minus strand of NW_024097480.1, from coordinate 603,260 downwards.
TCGGGTTGTTTGTCTTTGAAGATTCCTTCTATGACAAACATCTCCTCATGTTGGTAAATGATCCCGCTGTAATTGCAGGGCTTGCCAATGGTTCTGAAGTTGATGGCAGCAACGGGTTCCTCTGGAAAAAGAGAACAGCCGATGGGAAGAAAGTATTAACGCAACCAAACTCAACCAAGAGGCTCAAACAGGACGGATTAAAAAGGGTAAATATACTGCATGTGCCCCAGGATAATCTTGCAGGATCCCGTCTGGTTGGTCATTGGGACGAGAGATTGAGCCTTCTGAGCTTTCAGACTCATGCTGAAGCCCATCCTTAGGGAATAGAATAGAATAGAAATATAGAATGGAAAGGAATGGAATAGAATGGAATGGAATGGAATAGAATAGAATAGAATAGAATAGAATAGAATAGAATAGAATAGAATATATGGAATAGAATAGAATAGAATAGAATAGAATAGAATAGAATAGAAAATGCGGAATAGAATAGAATAGAATAGAATAGAATAGAATTAGAATAGAATAGAAATAGAATAGAAATAGAATAGAATATAGAATAGAGTAGAGTAGAATAGAATAGAATAGAATAGAATAGAAATAGAATAGAAATATAATAGAATATAGAATAGAATATAGAGTAGAATAAAATAGAAATAGAATAGAATAGAATATAGAATAGAGTAGAATATAGACTAGACTAGAAAATAGACTAGAATATAGAATAGAATAGACTAGAATATAGATTAGACTAGACTAGACTAGACTAGAATAGGAGCTGGAAGGGAGCTTGGAGTTCTTCTAGTCCAGCCCCCTGCTCAAGAAGGAGTGTGTGATTTGGGTTATTTAAGCATAGTATTTATGTGGTGTCTGGTTGTGTGTGGCTTTTTTTTGTTGTTGTTGATTGGGGTGTTGATGGCGGGCTATTAACTCATTGGCTGTTGTTTCCTTGTGCTGACAAGTCTTCGGCTTCTAAGTACCTGATAAGCTGGAGTAGCCCAAAGCACACCTTCTGCAGAGAGACATTTCAGTTGCAGCACAAGTCCAAAAGCTCAGAAGACTAAACCTCTGGTCCCGGTGACCGACCCAGATTGGATCCTGCAGATAAAAAGGGTCTTCAACCTTCACGGCAAATGGCTGAACTAGTGGTCTTGCTAGGCATTTTTATTCGCACAGCCAAGTGGATGTGTAGGCCGGCATTTCCCAACCTTAGCAACTCTAAGACTTGTGGACTTCAACTCCCAGAATTCCCCATTCATCCATCTCAATTCTGGGAGTTGAAGTCCAAAGGCTTTAAAGTTTCCAAGGCTGGACACTCCCTTTTTAGAGACCATGATTTAAATGCTTTAGGGACATTTCTCTCTTAGCTTCACCCAATATTTCTTTTCCTTGCCCCTATACTGTTTCCCCCCCCCAGTATTCTTTTTTTTAATATTTAATTTTTACTAAACATTTTTCATAGCAATAAACATGGAATATCTAAAGCAAGAAGAAAAAGAAAAATACGAAGCAAATAGATTGTAGAATGAGATGCGAATAAATGAAAGAAAAAAAATTATATAAAGAAGCCGTTTCTGATCTGTTAAGAGTTACAATTTTATCCTCATTCGTCCCTCGTTAAATTACCTAACTCTCTTCTTTCCATATTCAACCCTTTTCCATCCGCAAACCCATAAATCGCCAGTTTATTTTTTTTTCTATTTTTAGCACCCATGTTATTTGGGCATGCAGAGACTTAGTTGAGTTTGCAAAGACTGTCTCATTTTGTCTTCCTACCGGATTGATGGGTGGCTGAAGCCTTTTTAGGTTCGCATTGTCACACAGCATAAAAAAAAGAGACGCTTTTGAATTATGAATTATTTTACTACTGAAGAGCGTAGGCTGATTTTTCTCCCTTGGTTCTCTTTTCATTTGGGAAGCTGGCCACCCAACCAAAGCAGCACGAGGTTTCAGATCATGGGCAAATGAATTCAACAGCCCCATCTCAAGACCTTTGAAACTAATTTATGTTGGCACGCTGCTACCTCAGGGCTTTGAATAGCTTTTGATGAATGTGGGGGGAAAGGAACTGCTAGGATCTCTACACTGTGCTACGTGCATGAAATCCAACACATTAGGGTCTTATATTCATGTGTAACTCCCTAACGCCAGAAAGCACATTTTGATATTGAAATATCCTCCGAGTGTTTTAACAACACTCTATTTTTAGAAAGGGGAGGGCAGAAAGAGAGAGGGAAGCACTACATATATTAATCGGGGCTGAAGGATAAACACTTGATCTTGGGTTGGTGGGAAAAATGGGGGTCATAACTGTAGCAAATGCTTACATAATCATGACATTCCCCACAACCCCTGAAACCCCATGTCAAGGGCTAAATTCTACATCAATGTGTCGATGAAGATTCTCAATCATACAGGTACAGTTATCTGAAGGTTGTCTGAATTTTGTGGTTAGTTTGAGAGATGTTTCATTGTCCATCCAGGCAGCTTCCTCAGTCAGAACAAGGCAGTTAACATACATTCTTTTAACATTCATGTATAAGATACTTTTAATAAAATGAAATAAATACATACACATGACTTTTGGTGTTGCTCGCCCATTTCCCCTTTCACCGTATCCACACTCCTTCTTCTCTACCTTCTTTCTCCCTTTCTTCTCTTCCCTATTTCCGTCTTCTTCCTCTCCTCTTCTCTTTCCTTCACCACTCTCCTCCCCTTGCTCCCCACTTCTCCTCTTCTCCTCCAACCTTCCTACTTCCTTCTCCCCTCCTTTACTCTTTTCTCTCTCCTCTCCTTTCTTCCCTCTCATCCCTCTTCAGATACAATTCAGGGGTAATGTCTGAGCAACTCCTCTCTCCAAATTTCCCTATCTGTATTATATATAAGATTAATTTTCTCTTACATTAATACTTCTATTTATCTAACCTTCTCGGTATATACTTCTATGAATATAAATTTACTCTCGTTTCTCTTCAGATCGTATAAATCAGTGTTTCCCAAACTTGACAATTTTAAGGCATGTGGACTTCAACTCCCAGAATTCCACAGCCAGCAATGCTGGCTGTGGAATTCTGGGAGTTGAAGTCCACATGCCTTAAAATTGTCAAGTTTGGGAAACACTGGTATAAATCTATCACCCACAACTTCTGAAGGCAAGCTGTTCCATTGCTTGACTGACGACTGATCATTACTAACTGATCATCCAATTGGTTGATTAGTCGAGTGGCAATGATTCAACTTTCAGACCACCTTTCTACACT